>NC_028357.1:51409299-51411027 GCF_000741045.1 Vigna radiata var. radiata | reverse complement strand
AGTTTCAAGAATCTCCCTTTCAATAGCTTGAAACAAGTAATTCTTCACTTTGAGATCTTTAAGATTAGCATCAGATACTTTTTGTCGTTTCGCTTCTGTCGGTGCAGTTTCAAGCTTTGGAGTTCCTTCTTCTATAATCTCCCATAACTCTTGGCTTCGTAGAAATTCTCCATTGTCATGGCCCAGAAATCGAAATGACCATCAAATCTTGGAATGGCTGGCTGTACAAATTTTTCAGCCATACTTTTTACTCACTTTTCTCTAGACACTCAGATACACTTTTCTCACCCTGTTTCACTCGTGCACACTTCTGTATCAGGCCCCTTACGGAGCTCTGATACCAATTGTTATAAAATATGTACGTAGAATAAAACTTGTCTAAGTGTATATTTTATTGAATAATCAAGCGTGACTTATAAAAGCCAAAAAAAACAGAATATCACAACTGCTCTGAATAATGGGCAGTTACTAAAATTTAAAATAGCACCTATCTAGGAATAAAATATGCTAACTCCTAATAAATAGGAGATTTATTTTAAAACATTAATAATTTAAAATAACCATTGATTAATATTATTTTGGACCAACTGTACAAATAAAGCCCAACCATTAATGGGGAACTATATAAATGCCCACGGCTCTCAAATTTATTCTCTTGGTCTTTGAATTTGAGTCTTTGAGGAGCCAACCCGCCAAGTCTGCCTCCGCCCAAGGGCCAACCCGGTCTCCTCCAATTCGGTTCCAGCACTTCCGAGGTAACATTTCTTCCAATTTCTGTCCTTCCTTCTTCTAGGGTTGCGTTTTTTCAATCTTTTCTTGAAACTTCAGAAGCAGCAAGAGTTCGTCTTCTCCCCCATTTCCCCCCCTTTTTTCTTCGTTTATGATTACGTATTCACAATCTTCAAACAGGGAGGAGGAGCTTCAATTAGAAAATCTAATTCGGTTCCAGCACTTTCAAGGTACCATTTCTTTCAATTTCTGTCCTTTCTTCTTCTAGGGTTGCGCTTTTTCAATCTTTTCTTGAAACTTCAGAAGCAGCAGCAAGAGTTCGTCTTCTCCCCATTCCTTTCTGGTATTGTCAAGTGTGCATTTCTTTATTCTAGTAAGCATCCTTGCATTAAGTTCTGTCTGTGTTCCACCAAATGAATTTGGGTCTTTTTCCCATCTGTGATCCCTCGTATGAGGCTCTATTGCTCTCATAACTCCTTGCGTTTTGACCAGCTGGTTGTTGACTACGGATTCTGGATGGAATGAAAATCTATATGTTGTCTGCTACTCACTATACATTTGTTGATTATTCATTTTATATTTTTTATCTTGTTGAACTAATTATGCAAACTAAAGGAGTTTATAATCAGGGTTTTGCTATGTTTATTGTCCAATCTGATTTTCTATCTTCTATATGTGCACACTAGTAAATAGTTTCCTGGGCTGTACAATCCAGTCCAGTTATTATATCCCCTCCTCCCTACATTTTTTTATTGGTAGCATTACCCTATGAACGTTTTTTGTTCTAATAAGTAGGATATCTTCACTTGAATAAGTAGTTATATTATATCAAAGTTCTATATTCAGAATGAGATGTCTTTATATGGTTCCGTGTATTATGACTACTTGGCTGCATAGTTTTAGTTGAAGAAATTATGATTTTGGGACAAACATAAAATATATAAACAAGCTTCAAATGGTCGGTAATTACGTGGTTTTCCATGTTCACTTAATCTAGGT
>NC_028357.1:51228014-51404829 GCF_000741045.1 Vigna radiata var. radiata | reverse complement strand
ATTATATTGTGTCTAGGTTACTCTAATTATCATGATTATATTGTGTCTAGGTTACTCTAATTATCATGATTATATTGTGTCTAGGTTACTCTAATGATCATGATTATATTGTGTCTAGGTTACTCTAATTATCATGTACTCTTATATCAATTTATTATTATAAATAGAAGATTATGAGAGGGATCAATCAAGCCCTCTAGAATTATTTTACAGTTTAATTCTCAAGTCTAGGTTTCCCCTCTAATTTTAAATTACCGAGAACACTAAACTTCCTAATGGACTATATTTTTGAAAACATTTTCTAACGTATTTAAGGTATAGTTTTCTTAAATATTTGTTTAAGACGTAGTTCTCATAAGTTCTTGCCTTATTGAAAAACTGTTTTAGCCGAAGTATAGGCCCTTTGATACGGGTCTGAAAAGGTTGACAAATTACATCCACTCTTGAATGATTTGTATGGTTGAAACTTGAATTAGGATATTTCATATGGGTATGAAAAGGTTTAGAAATTAGGGCTGCTCTTGAATGATTTGTATTGTTGAAACTTGAATTATGGTTTTAAGAAGGGAAGACAAAAAGATAACTTCAGTTATATCTTAAATAGATTAATAATAGGAAGTAGTCTTCAACTATGTTATCAATAGCTGTGAAGGCTGGTTGGAATGGCAGCAATCGCTCTATTTTAGGAGACTATTTTATCTCCAAAATTTTAGCTATGATTTTATCTGATTGAACAAATCACCCAATCAACCCTAGGATGACTTAACTTCTTCATATACAAGCTGTTTCAAACCAATATTCCCGTTATGAATTAGCATGTTTGACATTAAAATTTATTAATTTTATTTAGTTTATTCTGTTAGGTATGGGGACTATCATCGGCTTCGGCTTCTCCATCAGAACTATAATTTGTCTCACTTGTTTCATCATCTTCCAAGTTATCAATATTTTTCCTTATGCGCCTGAAGTAGAAATGATGTCGCATCATAGGTGAACACAAACGCCCCCTATCGAACAAATTCGTAAACTCTAAAAAGAGTTTAACCCAATAATCGCAAGCTCCAAGTGTAAAAGCCTTCTCTTGGGATGGGTCAGTATCATTCTCGGACATCACTGCAAATGGTTAAACAGTCAAAAGTTGAAAACTTAAGTAAAAAGGTAAAAGATTAATTACTTACCTATGAAAGGAACATCAATTACTTCTTTGTTGAGAAAACACAGAAATTCAAAGCCATCCATCATTGGCATATGGAGTTCCATGATAATCAAATGAAAGTTTATTTCTTTTTTCAGCAAAAGATCGACTGCACTTTTCAGTGCATGTCGTAACTGCACACAACTCAAAAGCATAAGAAAAAAACATAAATATTTCTTTTAAAGATTGATAACGAATAAAATATTGTATATATCTAACCTCGATGAAAATTCTCGTTGCATGATTTCTTGATGAATTCAAGAACTTCGACGTCAGTATCAATGGCAAGGATATTAAGATTTGGTGGAAATTCAGGTATGTCAATTTTAGAACAACTTCCTGCCATCACTCTCCACTATCACCTTATACCAGGAATTGGAGAAAGCAAGGGAAAGAAATAAATACATATGGCATGGTATAACAAAATCCAAACAGCGAAAATCAAATATACGGGTAATTAAAAAGATTTCACCCAACCCATCAAATAAATATATAACATTAATTCTTTTAAAACTCCTTTTCGTATATAATTAATCAAGAAAACAATGGATCATGAATTTCAATATATATTTTGGAGGTGGCGAAAAAGAGGCTGTGAATCTCATAAGACACTGATGATCCACAAGAAGCAACTGCGTGCTTAGCAAAGGAAACTTTGAGTAAGCTTAAAAAGAGGGTTCTATAAAGATAGATGACAAATGAAACTTAGAAAGATCCACCAAAAGGTTTGTCCATGGTGGGAACACTTTCCCTCAATTTCTCATTAAGCCCATTAAATTTAAAATGAAAAAGTTAGTTTTAGAATTCACTACTAATCTACTTATTATTAGCTTGGCAGGTTGAGTTGCAAAATTTAACCAACTACTCACTCTATTACTCTAACACACCCACTCCATCATCATTTATATACACATCTTTATCCCGCATACCAAACTTTCTTTCCCCACGTAAATCAATCATAAGACCAAAAGAAGATTCAAAAGCCACTATTGTTTCAACTAGTTTCGACTTAATTTTAGTTGTTGTTCTTATTAAGTCATTGGAGTGTTAGGTGTAATTTGAAATATTCGTTGTGCAAGAAGGTCAAGATAAATCAATATGAAGAGGGTTTCTGGCCCTAGCAAACCCTAATGTAGCCGCTGGTATACAGAGAATAATAAAGGCATCAAGAATTTGCCTCAATTATTTGTGAGCGTCTCAATCAGAGGTTATGAATCATGGTCTTAACTACATGAAATTTCGATTTCCATTAATTCCATCTCACCATAACTTTAAAAACGTTAATTTTAATTTGGTGAAAGATGCCATGAAATCGATTCCGCAATGATCGTGTTTGGTAAACGCAGTTATAAATAGAAGGCATATATGGCATAATAGATCCATCTAATTCTCAAGTAGTTGAAATGAACCTCGTCGGAGGTACCTCGATTCTCTTCTTCTACACTAGGTCGCCGCCGCCTCGCCTGTATCACCCCGGGAACTGGTACGTGTGCTGCTGTCGAGATCCACGGAAGACGGTGGCACGGTTCAGAAATGTGAGGGTTACGAGGGAGAAGGAGATGCTTGCAGAGATAATAGAAGTTCTCTATCATAACCTACTTCATGCAGGTTTTGTGGCCCATGAGTTGCAAGTTAACATTACAGGAGCGTTTCCCTATGTATTTCTAAGATTTCATAATACAACTTCAATTTTTCAAAAAATTCCATGATTAATGTTAATAATTTTTTATTTTTAATTTTTTCTCTTTTTTTAATAAAATTCTGCTTATCAAAATTTTTTAACATTTTTAATGGATTTTAATATTAACAACCGTTTAATACATTTTTTAATTTTTTTTATTTAAAATTTAAAATTATTTAATTTCATATATTGAACAATATTATATATTATTATTATTATTATTTTATTTTTATATTTTTTATCATTTTTTATATTAATTATTACTATTGTTATTTTTTTATAATTATTATAATAGTGGAAATAATATTTTAATAATTATTAAAATATTAATATATATTAAATAGTTTTAAAATATTAATATATATTAAATAATTTTAAAATATTAAATAAAATTAAGAATGTATGTTAAATTTTAAATAAAAATAAAATTTTAAAAAATTTATTATACAAATTTTCAAATCTATTATCATATCTTATCGAATTTTGAAATTCGTTAATATAGACAAAAACTCCAAAACAAATTTTTTAAAACTTTATTTTTAATTTAAATTTTAATAAACATTTACTTTAATTTAAAATTTTAATATAATTTCATATATTAAATCAAATTTAATTTGTTTTTTTATATTTTTGTTATTATTACTTTTATTTTAATTAATTTTACTTTTATTTTTATTCTTTCACTATAACTATTATCCATAATTTGTCCATTAAAACGATCTATGGTGATGTCAAGAGGATTAGAATGTTAAAATAAAATTATATTTCTAATAGGTTATAAAACTAAGTAGTACTAAGTTTATGGAATTAAAGAATTCAAAAGTTAGTAGTTCTCAAACTTAGTTGTGAAATTGTTGTCTGGAGATTGAAAATGATACAAATGAATATTCAGTTGCTAATGTGTCTCAGCTTCATACAGGTCCTAATGTTGTGTGTTCTCAAGAAAATTGTAACAAATAGGCATTCTATGACTACAAGAGCTAAAGCTGGTATATTCAAACCTATTAAACCTATGCTGCTGTTATTAATAGATAATATGATCCTACATTTCCTACTTTTGTAGTGTAATATTATTATTGTTCACTTCATATCATGCTTTTACTTACTATTTATTGTGACTTTTCAAATTTTCATTCATACATACTTTGTAAAACTAACATTGGTTCTTGCATATATTATCACTAAGCTGCAAGAGCACAACTAAAAAACAAGGTAATATGTAAAAGTTGATGGGTATTAAACAATATTACTAGTAAATAGAATTTGCTTTACCATCATCCTAGTGGTAGTATAATTCGTACCTGCAGCAAAAGAATACTCTTCCCAGGATCACCATCAATTAAAGTCAAGAAGCCTTCAAAACTACATTTACAGACAATGTTAGCCATTGAATGCAATTGGTGGCGACACTTCAAGTGTAGTTGGAATAAGAGAAACATGACAACTTATTATATAGCTAGAAGCATTAAAATCAGAATTCAAATATCAAGATCATGGAAACACTAAGGAAAAACACCACAACAAGAATCCATAAATAACATAACAAAATTCACCTAGAAAAATCACTACAAGTTGCATCTTTTTAAACAAGTCTACCCATCAAATGAACAATTTACCTCAAACATGATCAAGACAAAACCTTTATGAAAAATGGGGTCAACCAGTGGACAAGGCTCCCAGTACAAAAAAAAAATAAAATTGTGCAAACTAAGCATCAATTAATTAGAGTTGTAATTGATCTCAACATTCAGAATAGAAAAGCCACATTTTATGGAAATAAATAAAGTGGTATGTTGCTATAGTTTGCAGCAAACAATATATATAATTTACACTTATTGGAAGTTTAATTTACTCAAAAGTTGAATGCCAATTAAGAAAATGAAACCTGTGTTCAGATTTTAAATAGCATACAAGACACCATCTTCTTAGGTCCAAACAAGCTTTTTCGTGGCAAAGACTTATGGTATCCCAATGCTATCATTGCTAAAAGTATCAAGAAAAAAAAAAAACAAAGGAAACATTGAACTGTGGGTTATTTCCAATACAAAAAAGTACATGCAAGGTTGCAGCTGCCATCAAAGAAGAAACATGCAGAAGCCATGAAAAAATTATTAGAAAAAAATTACTAGAAATCACGAAACTTAGCTGGTTTATTTAGTCAGTCTCAGTTACGATTTTTGGTTAGAGAGTCTGTTGACGAATCTTATTCTTGTTTCTAACTTGCAATTTGGGTCAACAGATAGAGAGCCAAATTTCTCTGCTAATTTGCTAGAGCTTCTAACAAACAAGCTATCAGCCTTGAGTGAATTTCTTATGGCCTCCTTTTCCTATAAAACATAATTATTGCCGCCAAAATATAATCATTAACAAATATGACAAGATTATCAATATACCTTGGAGAATTTAGGAGAGACAAACAGTCCGAGATATCACTTATCTATCAAGAGGTAATCCCTCTCAACATCTACCAAGCGGGCTGGGTATACCTGTTAATGCAATTCAGAAAATGAAAACTCAAGTTGATTCCAAATCATGCAGCAATAAACAATATGAAACCATGTACCAGGTATCAATTGCAATAAATCATTTCATTTTCATTGCAGAAGTGGAGCACAATTGAAATGCAGAACCGATAAGATATTCTAAAAAACTATTGTTCCCCCTCTATTTGATTGATCTCCGGGTCCGCTATTACAAAAGCTTCCCGAAATATAGCATTTACATGGTATCAAATTAACTGATACCCAGACAAACATAACTTAATCAGATTTTTGTATTCTTAATCAAACACAGCATTTACATGCAGTACAAATATAATTACAACCGTAGAATCAAGTATGGAATGCCAATTAGCCAGGGCCAAAACCTAAATTTCTCATTCACTCACACACACATAATCATCCTCAACAACAACAACAACAAAAAATCTTTCTCACGCACACACGTCATCATCTTGAAAAATAACATTATCATAGAACTCAACCAAGCGACCTAGTTTCCAGCCAAAAAGTCGATCACACAATTAGAAACACTGTAAATTTCAATAGAAAACCTCCTAAAAAACTTAAAGAAAGGGAACAACATTTTTTCCTACTGAAGAGGAAAAATTAAACCCAATTTAGAGCCATAGCAACTGTAGATTAAGGGGTTACACAATAGCAACCGAATTTTCCACCAGCTTGCAAGACCTGCAAACGTCCTTGCTGCCTCGACCTTGACGCTCAGCCCAAGGTTGATGATGATAGAAATCTTCTTCTGTTCTGTTGTTACTGAAAAGCTGCTATAGGTCTTTATCCTACCGAACAATGATATAAAGCTTGCTTTGCTGTTTCTCTTTCTTTTACTACTTTCCCCTTTTTTGTATATATTGCTTTCTTCCGCTGTACACAATACAATTTTATCAATAATATTCATTCATTATTTCTGTTTTCTCTAGAATTCTCGTTTCTCTCTCTTCAAATACATTTACAGATGAAGCACGGGAAACGAGCACGAAGCAGAAACGAAAACGAAACACGCCCAAGGTTGATGAAGCACGGGAAATGAACACGAAGCAGAAACGAACACAAAGCACCGAAAAGATTGATGAAGGCAGGAGAGAGACGCTCCACGAACACGCAGGAGGAGAAGATTTTGGTGAAGACAGCGGCCGCGGGGAGGAGGGAATTACGGCTTAGATTTTTGTTAAGTTTTTGGGATTAGAAATGGAGGTGCGGGAAAAGAAAAGAAGGTGAATTAAAGACCGCCCAAAAATTATTCAAAATAAAATGTATGTTAGGGACAATTTTATTAGGAACTGCCAGAAAGTTAAAAAAAAAAAAAAAAAAAAAAAAAAAAAAAAAAAAAAAAAAAAAAAAAAAACTATCTGCGGTTGTAAGCATATATCGCATGTAGTGTTTATATCTTAGTAAGTAATTATTAAAATATAATTTTTATTATTATAATAATTATATTAAAAATAAAATTATAAATAATTAAAATAAAAATAGAAATAATAAAAATT
This sequence comes from Vigna radiata var. radiata, assembly GCF_000741045.1. Lineage (NCBI taxonomy): Eukaryota > Viridiplantae > Streptophyta > Magnoliopsida > Fabales > Fabaceae > Vigna > Vigna radiata. Next base: position 51,397,950 of record NC_028357.1, on the reverse strand, counting down.
TTAAAAAAAAATTAAAAATAGTCAAGTATGTTTTTAATCCCTAATATATCAGACTAATTTATTTTTAGTTCCTCTTTCAAACTAGCTACTTTTTTATCTTTCTCCTTTAGAAAAATATTTTTTTTTCAGAAAAACTAACGGCTTTGAAAAGAAGATGAGGTGCTAACGTTTGGCCACGTGTGATGATCACACCTTTCAGCCAACTTTAAGAGTCGTTCAACATTTAACATTTCATACTATTAAGAGTCGTTCGACCCTTAAGTATTAATTATATGCATTTAAATCAAAGAGTTTGAACATATAAGTGGGTGCTTTATCGTTTCAACCACGATAAGGAAGTATGTGCAGTTAAAGGCCGAACAGTATTATCAATTAAAGGCATAACAGTAGACTAACAATATTAACAATTAGGAAGTCTTCAAACATGTAGCCGAACATTAACGACATGTCATCAAACGTCATCACACGTGGCAAACATTAACAAGGAAACATGTCATCACACGTGGCTAGACGTTAGCCACCTCGGCTTCTTTTTAGCGCCATTAGTTTTTCAGGACGAAAAATTAAGGTTTCATTAAAGAGAATGACCAAAAAGTAGTTTAGATTGAAAGAGAGACTAAAATCAAATTCGACTATAGTTTATGGACTAAAAACATATTAAACTTTTAAAAAAATAATAATATAAATTTAATTTAATATACTTAAATATATTAAAGTATATTAAATAAAATAAAATAAATATTAAATAGAAAATATAAAAAAAATCGTTTATATGGATTTGGATATCAGATAAATAATTATAATAAAAAGAAATTACATTTTAATAATTATTAAGATATAAATATATATTAAATAATATTAAAATTTTAAATCAAATTAAATTATTATTAAATTTTAAATCAAAATTAAAATTTAAAAAGGTATAGACGTCTTTATTAAAAAGAAAAAATTAAAAAAACATTTAACAACATTTTTGTTTATATTCATTTTAGATTTGAGATTTGCAGTCACTCATGAAGTTTTCCAACATGTTGAATAGATAAATATGTGTCTACTTACTACACAATACAATTTAATTAATTATTGTATTGAATTATCTAAATAAAACTATAGCAAAATATTTTTCCAGAAAATTCTATTTTCTAAAAGTGAAGTTTTAAAAAAATATCAAAGATGTGAAACAAATATTTCCAACTTTAAATTTTTTAAAATACTAAAATTTATCACATAATAAATGCCACTTGTGGCTCGTATAGTTTATTTTCTAATTTTCCAAGTAATATGTTATCTACACCTTTCTAAAATTGACGCAACAAAGTTTTATGGGAAAATTAGTTATGAACAAAATTGGTATATTAAAAAAATAAAGTTTAGTTTAAAACTGATGTAATTTAATACTTTTTAATTTCGTTGTTGGAATGGATAAGAAGCGTAAAATAGAGTAATCTAGTAAATTTGCCATGAACACAGCGTGTGATGGTCTGCGATCCGTTTTGAAGGATTTAATTCATAATTACAGAAGTATATAAATTGAAAGCATTGACCATAAACCCCGTTACATAGAATCCTATAGTATACAAATTGCACTATCATCACTTCACTTACTAAAAAAACACTGCAAACCAAAATACTATACTATTACTGACAATACTCTTCTTCTCCATTCTTTTCTTTTCCCTTAGGGTGACCACATGGAATGTAATCATATAGATAGATAGATAGATACAGTTTCAAAGTCAATAGTGGCCTGAAAAGAAAGCCAGAAGGCCCACCAGCGGGGCATTGATGTATGTTGTGGGCTCGGATTGCTGAAAGAAAGGCCTGGAATCCGGGAAGGAATCTGTGTTATTGGTGGGCCCACCCACCACGGCCCCAACCAATACATTGGGGTTGGGATTTGGGCTAAAGAAATACCGAGATCCAGCTTTACAGCCAATGCGGGCTGGGTGGACCGCCACGGAGGGAAGCGAGCTGGCCCGATGGTGTATCCTGCGCGGGTAGCGTGGGCCATATCCAACCATGTACGACATTCCCAAGGGGTTGTCTCCGAGAATGTAATCCACCTAGTAAATCAAAACCATGTGCACTCACATTATTACAACATTACCCGTGTTCCTAAATAATAAACAACTCCACATATCACGTGTTGGCGTCAATATAGTAAATAACTAGAAAGGAGAAAATCTAGCCGTTAGTTTTGTCAGATATGGAAAACTAGAAAGAAACTAGGCCGTTAATCGACGGTGATGGTGATGTCAAAGTGATAATTATTATTATTATTATTAATGTGGAAAAATTTCATTCTCACCTGACGTTTGGCAAGGTGTTTGAGTAAAGCTGGGGTGGCAGTGGTCTCGCCACATGGCACGACCTTATTGGCGTGGCTTAGGTAGTTAGAATAAGCCAGGAGCAGGAAAGACAGGGACGTTACGTGCTGCATGTTACTTCCACCCGCCTTGAAGATAAGCCCACCTTTATTTATAAACCAACAAAACAGAAGCTTTGGTTAGAAAGGGCAAAAAACACAACTATGGTATTAACTGCCGTTGCTTTGCTGTAATAATTGTGTAGAAATACCAATGCACGCAAAAACACACCCAAAGAAAGCCTTTAACCATGATTAATGGCTTTCTTTGGGTCTCAAAATTCACGATCATCATCACTGTTAGAATTCTATAATCACGCCAGAATCACCTTTTTCTTTTATTTCTCATCAAAATCATTATAAAAAAGGTAAAAAAGTGAATATTTTTACCCGGGGAATATTGAACTTGAGGGTGAGAAATTCCAGGCAATGTAGAACAGATAAATTGATCCGCATTCTGTTTGAAGGACGAAAAATAGTTTGCTCTTCCCATTAAGACCTCCTGTGACAATGAATAATGAGACAGAAAGGTGAGTGAGGAGAAAAGAATGCGAGAAATAATGTGATAGCGATGAGAGCTTAAAGAAGAAGTCACAGACTCAATGGATGCAGGAGAGTAAAGCAAGTTTGCAGAAAAGAATGGTATGGTGCACATGCATGGAGCAGTGGTGGGACCCACCCATCTGCCAGATCTAACTAAAAGGATGAAAATAATTAAAGGTGAAGACTTTTGGTTCCAAATGTTCACCATATGGAAGGCAACCAGTTTGGCCATCCACTTTGGTTCTCATTCCAGAGACAACACACTCCCTTCCTTTCTCTAATGACTATTTTGCCCCTTCTCATATCAATGTCATCCTATATACTCTCCCATGATTTAGATCTAAGCTCCAATTATTAGGGAATGTCCTCCTTTCATAAATAACAAAAACTTAAAAAAAAAAAAAATGCAATTCACATCATGTGCAATCATCACCATTTCAACAACCCCTTTCTCATTCCTATCTTGACTTTTTCTTTTAATATTATTCATCAACAAATGGATAAACCTTTTTTCTCTAAAAAATTCAAATCTGTACTCACATTCCCAATCTAGCTGTACCGTACATATGCACATAACATTATTCACCATGCCTTAGATTCCTTCCATGGCCCACCAGTAAGAGCAAGTCAAATTTAAAATACTACCCTCTTTCACATTTTCTATTTCCAATTATTAATACATGCTTCATGTCAAAGCACCCACATTTGTCACTGGTCATATTAATTTCATTTATTCCATACTTTTACACTTCATTAAACAATAATTATAACATTTAATGAACAAAACACCAAATTAAGTCCCTGTAATACAGTACAAGATCCGCTTTGTACTTCTTCACTATTTTAAAATGCTGAAACATCCATTACATTCTCTAAGGCATATGTAATGGAATAATAAAATAAATAAAATAGGAGAAGAGATTACTAAAAAAATGATTTTTTTTTATGTACATATGGTGGAAAATAATGGTGTGGGTGTGATGATGATGATGGATGATTAATAATATGATGCGTGGAGAATGGGAAGGGGTCCGAAGAAGACAAAGTAAGTCACATTCCACAGACCACGTGATGCAGAAACTTTATATCCAAATTCCGCATCTAGATTGAATGAATGAACAGTGTGACACTGCGCCTCCACATGCTAATCGGGGGGCGCAAGACAAGAGGAACAAAAACACCGCATAAAAGACAAAAGAATTTTGATATGTGCGCTCGCACACTCTGTGACACAAACATAGGAGTAATGATTATAAAATAAAATAGAAAACTCCACTTCAACAATCATATCATATAAAATTCAATAAAAACCAACCCAGTTAATTAATTCTAACCAAAACGGGTATGAATACCAAAAGTATGGTTCATAAAAATGGGTGTGGCAGGACAGTGTTGTTAATGTTACCTTCGAAATGAGGACATTAATCCCAGCATGCTTGTTATCCCAACCAAACTCATTTATGGTGTCCCCTGCTCTTAACACCACTTCGTTCCGAACAATGTATTCTCTGTACTGACGCCTACGTGATGCCTTGTGCAACCACGCTGCTGCCCACAGCAACTCGTCCTAAAAATCACCATCACACAAAGTACCTTTATCACTTTCATAATAATTAAAAGTCATCCAATCCAACGCCCAATATTCCATCCCCTCGTGTCTATTATTGCTCCACGTACCTGGTAACCATTCACGTCGCAGTAAAACGGGCAGACTGCACGCCTCAGGCTGTTACTGTACGCGCCACGATGCGAATCCGCAAACTGGAACACCTGCACCCTCACCCCCAACCAACGGTCATTTTCTCGCGATATTTTAACGGAAAATGTGTTAAATGCATCTCTTTAACCATTAAAGATACAGAGAAAAACACGCCAAAAAATAAATAAAGTTTTGGGTGGAATGGGTGACACCGAGATATTCCATGTCTCTCGTGAGAGACGAGAACAGTCTCGCTTTCCACAAACTGCTTTTCAAACTTACCACAGTCGCGTTTTAACTTTTCAACTAAAGCCAAATGAAAAAAAAGGTTTTCACAATTACTTGTTTGTTTATTCTTAAAACAAAAAGAGAGAGAGAGAGTTTCGTGTGTGGGAGGGTGCAAGAGTGTGACGCACCGCAACGGCTCGATTGAGGAGCATGGTAGAGTAGGAGGGGTCACGTGATCTGAAGACGATGGAGGCAGCAGCGAGTGCAGCGGCAGTTTCTCCTGCCACGTCAGATCCTGGGTGGGACCCGTCGATCTTGAAAACGGTGCGTAGCGTGTCCATGTCTTCCGGTCTCTCCCAACAGTTATGGTCGGAGTAAGGGTCACCAACCTGCACGAACACCACGCCGGAACCAATCTTCGCCGTCGCCTTCAGCAAATAATCGGTCCCCCACCTCACTGCCTTCAATGCATTCCCGAGCTCCGCTCCCATGCTCTTCTCGAAGTCGATCACGCTCCACGACAGCATCGTAGTCGTGAACGCCATTGGAAAACCGAACTTTATGTTGTCTCCGGCGTCGTAGTACCCTCCGCTCAAGTCCACCTGGATAAACAGCACAATGCACCTCATTAATAATCATCACCATGACCTCCTTAACTAAACTCCATCTATCTGCTACTTGGAGAACAAAGAAAACAGAAAGAATATCTTACTCCGGCCGTTGCACCGTCGTGCAATGCTGAGTCGCGGCGCCAGCGGAGGCGCTGATCGGCGGGGAGTCTGCCCGAGCGCTGGCCTTCGAAGAAGAGGATGCTTTTGCGGAGGGCGTCGCGGTAGTCGTGGGCGGCGGAGGAGGGGCGGAGGAAGAGGAGGAGGAGCATGGAGAGGACAGAGAAGAGAGTGTTGGACGCCATTTTGTTGGTTTGTTTTCCTCTCTGGCAGTGCGAAGTGGTGTTTGTGTTTGTGTGCGTAGAGAAGAGGAAACGGTCGAGGTTGTTATATAAACGAGAAAGCATCCTTGGATTCCAGTGCCTTGTCCAGTGTGCCTTCGCCACGTGGAGAGAGGAGAGTGGTTTGTTTTCGGAGCCCGATGCAAACGGGTCTTGACTGAATGAAAACGGGCCTTGACTGGAGCAGGTCGGGTCGGGTGAGAGTTTGGAACGGGGAATAATGCGGACATGTGATGAGCACCGCGAATTGGTGGGGAACACGTGGAGTAGGGGGGGTAGGGGTTGGGGAAAGGGGAGTGTGGGACCCACCGGAAAGTGTGGGTGCATTGTAAGAGAGTACTCCATCTGTGTATGATGTAGGCGCAGCTTATGATGGGAGTGGGAGAATGATTGTGAAGCGTCAGATGGTTTGACTGTGTGTGTGGGTGTCTGGGGAAGAGAGAAGACTGGGTGGGCATGTGAATTAGTGAATTTATGTCGTCTGGTTGGGATAAGCTTTAATATATTCATACCAATACAGTTTTCATAGCTCAATATTATCTGCCAGGTTGGAGTTTTGATAATTGTTCCTCTCGCGAGTTTAGGTTTATTATAAATAAATTATTAACGGTAGAAATTGCCGTCTCAGAATTATGTTATCTAATTAAATCACACAATTTTATGTGTGTTCATGTTAAGGAACAATCAACGTAGGCACAAGTTTCGGATACAGTTATGATTCAGTGGTATTCTTAAACAATCTTTCTCACCTATATATATGATCTTATGATTTGTAGTCTAAGCCATGTGCATGTATACCAGACCTATTGGTCACACAGGAATTGAGATTTTAGAGTGAAGTAGAAGAATTAAGATAAAAATGAAGTTGAAATGGAGAGGATGAGTCTATTAATGTAAAAGAGAGACGAAAAGTAACAAAAAGAGAGGGGCTTGAATGTTAATTTTGGATTGGATTTCTCCAATATAATAATAAGTGTTAAAAGAAAAAAAAAATAGGGTAGTCTTAATTAGTGTTAAAATATGCATCGTGCCTATAAACTAAAATAAGTTGTAAAAAAAAATAAGAAGAAAACTTTCATTTCTTTCTTTTTTTTCTTTGGATAAAGTTGGGCCAAACAAATGAACCTATTTTTTTTTTCTTTTCTTACCTTTCATTTAAAACAAGTTTTTTTTTTCTTTTTTATTAAAAAGTTTTTTGTATTATTATTTAAAAACGTAATTATTTTGTGTTTTATTAATTTTTATTTATCATTTATTTTTAGAAATAAAGTTTATTCTGCGGAGAGTAAAATGTTGGATGTCCACGAAGTATATAAAATTAGTTCAATAAATAAACATAAGAAGAGCAAGAACATAAAATAATTTACAGGGCAACTTCTCTCTATATTTTTATTTTTTTTGCCTGAAATTGATTAAGATAATTTACAGAGCGAAAACCTTTGAATAAGTAAAGAAAATTGCTGTAGCACTTGAAGCATAGAGTGTAGATGTGTAGGTCTCAATTGACATAATTTAAAAAAAAAAATCTTGTAATTGTTTTTTAACCTAAGGATTACTCAATGTTTTTTTAACATTGAGACCCAAAAATCTTTTGACTAATTAAAAAAAAAATATCTTCGAACATATGATTTCTCTATTTTTCTAATAGAGTCTCTCAATTTTTTTTTTCATTCTTTATTTTTAAAGGTGTCAAAATTATTTTACTCTAATACGATGAGTGACTCTGTTTTAGCCCGTTTAGATAACATTTTGTTGATAGATTTGTGAACCGGTTTACATCTCGTATAAATTTTTCAATAACTATTTATATTTAATTAAATTTTTTAAAATATTCAATGTATTTAAACTCTCTATACTTTTTGCATGTCTTTCCTACAACTTTGTAATTCATTATTTATAGAAACAGACAAATTTGGATTAACTTTTTTATAATACACGAGTGGAGGGATAAAGTTAAATTAGGTAGATTTAATATAGACTAGTCTATGTATTTAAAAAGGTATAAAACAAAAGTTAAGTTTTAATAACTAATGTGTTTAAATCCCGTATGAGCTAACAAGACAAACATCTTCACCAAACTTAATTAATGAGTTATTACTTTATTAGTTTTATTGGTTAAGATTTCACATGTAAAAGTTAAAAGAAAAAAAATCGACCACGGCTAAAATTAACAAAGTAAACATTATATATTAAGATTCCTACTATTTAATCAGATCGTTTAGTTGAGAAATTAATAACAAAACATACATTCAAAAAGAAATTGAAAAAAAAACTAAAGATAAGAATAAAAGTCTATTACTTACAAGAATTTTTAGAAATAATTTGAATTGTTGTTCGATTCAAAAAGACCTGTAAAGAGTCCTTGATTGCAATGCAACTAGTTCTGACGGCAATATTTTCCTTTATATAGATCTTGCCATCAAAAGTTGGTATTACTAAAAGCGATGGAACTCTTATTTGGTGATCATAGTTCACACACCAAACTTGAGTAGTAGAAATTAAGGAAAAACAGTTTTATTTGGAGAAATTAGCCATTTGTGATCTCTAAGTTCGTATAAGAAATTTAATACCATATCTAACATAAATTCCAATTCGTAAGAGAAAGAATGGGCGAAAGGCATTCCAGAAACTGTGCATATCAGCAGAGGGTATTGACATTATAAGTTCTGTTCATCTCATAATTCCACAATTACACGAATTAAGATAAATAATAAAATTTTAATAATATTTTAATATTATTTATATGTCATTTTATAATTAATTTATAATGATATTTATAATTATTATTATTTATTATGATATAATTTATCACAAAATAATATATAAACGACGTTAAAATATTGACAAGCTGTGGTGAAACATGACCAATTTCAAGATTTAGTAATAACTTTCCTGAGCTAATGATGGAAGCTCATGTGAAATCATACCAAATCTCTGGAAAGTACAAAAAATCTGCTACAAAATCAAAATCTAGCTTTTTCAGTTTACACAGTATTTTTCCTTCATTATATTCATAATAGTTCCATAGTATTTTAATGCAACTTTGAAAAGAAAAATGTTATTACAGAACCATGACATAAAAAGTTTATATATAATCATTCCTCTTCACAATTCATATGTGCATATTTTCGGATATGTATTGAAAGAATTAATATTTAATTTTTATATAAAATTATTAAATTTTTTTTTTTTTTTTAAATTTAATATAACATAAGGATGTAAGCTGATTACTCATAGTCCTGAGTAATCTCTCACGGTGAATTGAAGCTGCAGTTTTTGTTTTCTATTTAGCGATCAATCCTCATTTATTTTGATAAGTTTGTGCTAGTTAGCCCTGTGTTTATTTTTGACAAATAATCTGCAAAGTATTGACTCGGCATAGTTTCCCATAAATGGGCTTGTGGTTTTTATATTGAGAAAATTTTGCGGGCCTAATATGCAGCTAGCTATGAGCAATTCCTTGAGCATACTATGCAGTTTGTTGAAAGGATGGAGAATGAGCTTCAAGAGTAACATCACCACCTTGCAAAAATTTCAAAAAAGAATGTTTTTTTGTATAATATGATGCTTTTTAGACACAAAAGTGTAATAAATAAGTCCATTTTCTTCTTTTTGTGTGAATATATCATATCCTTTACAATAGCTCGTGACTAAACTGATGTTTTTGATTTCTGAAACTGTGGCAAAGCACATCTAATAAGGCTTGTGAAACAGTTCAATTACGCAAGAATCTTATTATTAAAAGCAAAATGAGGAGAATCAATGGAAATTGACTAAGTTATTAGTGTTTAAAACAGCGTATTACTCCAACCACATATTTAATCAGACACACTGTTAAAGTTGTTCTTTTGTCGCATACACACATCAGGCTCAGACAACCTGATCTTGTTTGCTGTCAATGTTTAACTTTTATCATTTGGAAGTGGTTTAAGCCCAACGTAACTTCTGCATGAGATTTGTGAAAGTGTCTATATTATAGAATTGAAATCCTAATTTTACAAAGGAAAAGGTTAAACATGCATTCCTTAATAGGTCTTGAGAGACTATAACAAAACATGTTACATGATAGCATGAATTGTTCTAAATTAATGATGATGTTTTTTTAGCATATATATGGTACCGTTGGTGGGATTTCCTCATTTTCCCCATATGCATCATTAATTCAATTCTCTGTTTCCCTAGTGGTTATCAAAGCAGCGTGTCATTCTAAGGTATTTTTTGTAATAGAAAAACAACAGTATTTGTTTCGTTTGTGATGTGATTTTTATAAAGATATCACATCTTGTACACATAAGGCTGCGCTTATCTGCTGCATATTTTCGCTACCTCAAATCTGATTTGATTGCTGAACACATATATATAGTTCGAATTTACATCAGATTATAATCTATAAATAGAGTGAAACCTTACGATTTTAAAATGTTGATGGTAGTATTAAATATAATTATGTTTATGGCAGCTGTTTGTCTGAACAGAAGTAACTTTGTCTTCCATGTTTCTCGTTTTTGTGTTGGTCCAATGAAAATAATAACGGAATTGAAGGCAGACCCCACAAGAATTCACACTGAGAGAAAAGAAGCAAAGATAATAAAGAGTGAAAGTTTGTAGTTATCCTTGATTCACGGAGTCTTATTATTGGGCTTGGTTGTGGGTATGACAAGGATGTTGTGTTGGTGTGCAGATGTGGATAAATCATCCGAAAGCTTTAGATATCCACACAAAAAGGTTTATCACCTTGTCTCCCTCTTTACAGTTCCCGACCAAGGGTATTCAGTTACCATCTTATCTCAATCACCTATTACTTGATTCCTTTCTATCCACCTACAACGTTTGTGTTATGCTATATCTATTTTTCTTCCTTACGTAACATTTCTGACAATGACAACAAGAATTAACCCCGTAAGTCTGAAAAGTTTGTTTGTTACAAAATGTATATCTTTCGTTATCCCAAAGTTATTTAAGATATTTTATAATTTGATTTCTTTATTGGCTAATGTTACCACATCGATTTGCTTTAATGATATTTAAAAAAAAAAAAATAAGACAGATTTCGAACATAAAACCGTGTCTATAATTCCTACACCAAAGATCTCTTAAGTGATTATATTATATTAAAGATCAATAACATATTAGACCATTATTTCAAATTAACAATTTATTTCACAATAGAGATGAAAAAAATTAGTTCGGTACTTTTGGATTCTGGATTCCAAGATTATTTCTTCACATTTTGTTATTTTACTCGGTTTTCACTGTATATCTTTTTTACAATGTTTTTTTCTCTTTTTTTTACTCTTCTAAAGTCCAAGTTAAACAAATAGATACTTGTTAATGATATTTTGATATTCAAATAAGTTTGATATATATTAATCCATTATTAAATTAAGTTTTAAATGTTCAATAAATACAATTACTTGTCTCCTTACCTTTTTTTTGTTTTAAAATGAGTCTCTAATTAGAATTGGTTCAATTGTAGTCTAATATCTTATATGTATGTTTTATTTTGCTAAATTATACAGAGTTTGTATTGTTGTCTCTAATAAGTTTGTGACAAAGCAGTCATATGCAAATCGGTCAAAGTTGTCTCTTAGATTCTAAAAACTATTCTGTTAAAGATTAACTGACCGATCATGTGATAAACATGTTGACCAATCGATCATGTGATGAACACGTTAACGGGATGATCCATAAGAAACATGAACCATACAATGTAATTAGAATAAAATAAAATAAAATTAAAAATATTAGTTGTACAATTTTTTTTTGGATGAATTTACGATCGGATCAATAAATATTTTCTATCATCGAAAAACTGATTCTCCCAAGAAGTACATCAATTGAAGAACAACTCCTTTATTTACTTTTATCTAATCTTAGGTCTTTAAAACGAATTGTATGGTTGAAAATTCTCTTATTGTGAAGAATAAAGAAGTTATCAATTATATAAATCTTAAATAACATGTTCCAATAAATGTACAACCTAGTATGCTAGTGGTAAAAGTTTTCCCGCGTACTACTCCTAACTCTACTTTACTTTTACTTTGTGAATGAAAAGAAGAGTCAGTTATGCCGTTGAGCCCGTTATTTGGTAAGTTCTTTGTCAAATGGATTCTTCTAGAGACAACAGTTTCAAATCAAAATTATGAGGTTGTTTTTTTCCTGGTCCTCACTGTTTATTATTTGACCCTTAGAAAGTCAGAGTTGAAAATAAAGCTAAAAAATGTTATGAGAGCTAAGGAACTCCACAATGTTGTTATTACTTGTAGCTTTTTTAAAACGTTATCATGTTGAATTAATCTGTCCTTGAACCCTGTACTTAAGTTTGGAGCAAATAGTTGCTTGAATGGTGGTGGGTATAATAATTACATATAGTTTATAATTTCTCACTTTTTCTTTTTTTATGTTCTTTTTTACTCTCCCCAGACAGGCTTTTTGCAAAAGATAAGAATGGTTAAAAATACAATTGGTTTAGGTTTAGTGCAGTCCCTTGGATTGTGGGGAAGGTTAAATCCCACAACAACAATGATTGTCTCTGTCCTTGAATGGTGTGTGTGGAAGGGAAGGGTAGCCACTATTTTGTTAAAGAAAGTATGAACAAAAGTTGCACGCATGAGACACAGTGGCCACAATGTGAGGGACATTCATACCAATAGCACCCCCAATTTCCTAACTAACAACCCACCTAAACAAAAAGTGCAAGCCCAAGTCTTCTCTGCTTTATTAGGTTGTAACCAATTAACACTATTCAACGTTAGAATTACACTCACTTAAAATTTTAATAAGAATGCATGTGTGTAATATAAAACAATAAAAGCTGTTGATTTGGTCACGGACTGAAAATGACGGTTGATTTGTAAGATTCTGCTGCACTAGCCGCAAAACTTGAGTGGCCAGTGCGCATGATATGGTAGTGCCAGGGTTGAGAAACCAAATTTGGCGTCATCTTCTTTGCTCTTCTGAACTCAAAGTTTTCCATTTAGTGCATATTTTTATTAGCTAAAGTAATTTATAATCCAAGTTAAGAAGTATGGTCATTTAATATACTTATTTATTTGATTTCATTAAATCAGGAATGGTTTTCGTTGCTTCCTTCCACTAAGTATCGCCTAAAACATTATTTAATTAGATCATGTAAGAACTGTCCCCACGCCAACCAATGCCCATCTTCCTCTCCTATTATTACTCACACATGCCTTCCATTATTTTGCCTCTCCCCTTTTCTCACCCCCGATCATGAAATTTATCAACAAAATTACATTTCCACCTTTTATCTTAATCTATTTCTTTTTTTCAAATAATCTGAACCTCGTTATTACATCGATATAATGAATGATAAAGAAAAATTCGGGCTTTGTCGCGTAAATTTAGATATCCTTGAAAGCCGGAAAAAACTCCCTAACAGAACAACTTTTCGACGAAATCTCTTTTCACAAGAAACAAACAGAAAACAATAATTATAAGTCAAATGATTTCAACTTTGTTTCCTAATCAATGATTTTCCGGTAATTCGTACCCAAAAGAATTCATTTGAGTAACTTGTTTTTTCCTCATACTTTCCCAAGCATCGCAACTTACAGTGAGTACAAAAGTGGTAAAAATTCCTGTGACGTCCCGTTCTGATTGTCATCCACAACCTGGAAAATTACATCTGTTTTATCAAAGAGATAGAAGCTATGTATTATAGCTTCTTCGTGAATAACGTAAAAGCAACGTGCTGCAATTCATTACTAGCTCAAATGCTACTTTTCTTTCTCATTCAATTAACATTTCAAAGCATCCAAATTAAACGGAAAAAATAAGGTAACGTAATCAATAAAGCAATTTCTTAATAAAAATAAAATAAAAAACGTTGGATTCATCATTTTAATCTTGCATTTGGAGATAGAAATAGAGTGGATGGCAATATTGTTATTTGAGTTGAAAGGAGGAAGCTGGAAGTAATTTCACGCTAAACTGGTGCCTACAAAAACCCCTCTTCATTTCTCTCTCACTCACGGACACACGATACTCACACAAACCAACAAACAAACCCATAACAGAAACAGAACCAAACTATAACAATGAGAACCCAACACCTTCGCCTTCACCATCTCCTCCTCAGTCTCTTCCTCTTCGCAGCCACATTCTCTCCGGCGCCCGCCGCCGCAGACGACGTTTCGGCCCCTGCGCCTGACGACGGCGACACCGAGTTCATCCGCTCAAGCTGCAACTCCACTCTATACCCCGACGTGTGCTTCACCTCCCTCTCCCGCTACGCCAATGCGGTGCAGCAGAACCCCGGCCAGTTGGCGCGCGTGGCCATCGGCGTCAGTCTCTCCAAGGCCCACCGCGTCGCGTCCTACATCTCCAACCTAACGCACGAAGCCGACTATGGCACGAGTGGCACGCGCGCGGCGATGGCGCTGCACGACTGCTTCTCGAACCTTGGCGACGCCGTGGACGAAATCCGCGGGTCTCTGAAGCAGATGCGGCAGATTGGCGCAGCCGGCGAGGGCTCCGAATCCTTCCTCTTCCAGATGAGCAACGTGCAAACGTGGATGAGCGCCGCACTCACCGACGAGGAGACCTGTACGGACGGATTCCAGGACGTACCGGAATGTCCCGTGAAAGCGGATGTATGCAATCGCGTCACCAACGTTAAGAAGTTCACCAGCAACGCTTTGGCCCTCGTGAACTCCTACGCCAGCAAGGGTTCGCCCTGAACTCTTCCTACGTGTCACATCACTCACCGTCTGATTTTAATCCTTTCCAAATTCCAAAAAAAAAAAGTTAATCAAAACCATAGGTTGTGTTAATTAATTTTAAGTTAAATTTTACGTTACAAAAAAAAAAGAAAAAGATAAAAGTGTAGTGTGCGTGGGACGCGTGAGTCCTCCTTGTATGTAAATTTTGGTATTCTTGTAGTATCTGCTGTCACGCAAGAAAGTGGAGAAACGCATCACTTCACGTGATAGAATGGAGAGTGTAGATATATATTTTAAAAAAAATATATATGAAGTAAATGTAGTGTGTGGAACTGTGAGTTATGACACTTTAGTTTGTCGTGGTTATGGGTTGATGCTTTAAGGAAGTATAATTTTGTAGCTTTGTGCTGTGTGCTGTGTGGATTATTTGTGTTTTTTGTTCTAGTTAAAAGAACAGTTGTAAATTTCAGGATTAGTGATTAAATTCCCTCTACTTTCTCCCTTTTGGAAAGTAAAATAAAACAGTGGTCATTTAGATTCTTTGATTTGATTGCAATAACGGTTGGTAGAAAAAGTAGTCGAGATTGGCGGGGAGGGAGTAGCAACAGAGCATGGAATAACTCTTCTCCTCACCCTTTTTTCACAACGAATTTAATTTATGTGTGCTGTTCAATAATTTAAAATATGTGGCACAGCACATGTTTGTTTATATGCCAAAGTAATGGAGTTATTTGATGGAATGATGTATGCTTGTGCTAGTGGTAGAAACTTGTCCAATTTTGAGGGGTTAAAAATTGTTTTTAGGCCGTGTGAAAGGAAGTAGGGTTCTAATTCAAACCTTTAGAGACAGCAGACATCACGGGACGATCAAATCATCACATGTATAGGTCTAATTCAAAGAAAAAACATTGTCTGCTATCTGTGTTTTCACTTTGGATAAAAAAAATATATTTCATTGCTTGTGTTCCTTCTCATGATTAAAGGAAAAAAACAAAAATCCTTTTACATTCTTTTTTCAGAAAGCAACATTACTATTTATTTGAAATAAACAATCAAATCCTCAATTGAAACTCCTCTTCCTTTATTGTGTTTCCTTTTCCTTTCTTTTTCGTTTTTTCTTTTTTTTTTTATATTATTTAATTTGAAGGAAATGGGAAAGGACACTTGAGAGCAGATAAAAACACAGATTTTTTCAAAAGTTAACATGTTTTAAAACTTTTTTACTCAAATAATATTATGCATTACGGGTCGGCATCATGTCTAATTTTATTATTATTATTATTGTCATCTGTTTCGTTATTGGTTAAATATTAAAAACAATACTATCAGATTTTTTTTTCATATGTACCATATTAATGGATATCAATAATTATTTTTTATAGTTTATTTTGTTTAAATTTTAAATAAAAGTACTTAAAAATCAATATTTAAAACATAAATTTAAATGAAAAACAATTTTTATGTACAATTTAAAAAATAATTTAATAAAACATTAATGCAAATAATTTTTGACTTTTTAAGAAATAAATTTAAATGTTTTTTAATCTCTAAAAAGAAATTTTGGAATTAGTTTTTATTCCAATTTTTGAAACTCAAATTTAAAAATTAGATTAATATAGTTCTTTTAACTCATTGATATTAATTTTTTATTTACGTGTTAAATGATGTTCTAGTTACACATTCCAGCTTGAGCATGTTAAATGATGTTAACAATTAAAAACTGATTTAAAATATTATTTATCACTTCAAAGAAAAATTCATTCAATTGATTATATTTATTCTTTTTTTTTTAATTTCAATAACTTAATTGTATTAAAATTTTAGATAATAACGAAATATAATTTTATGTTCGAATTTAAAAACTAATAATATATTTAATCCAAATTTTAATTTTTAAAAATTAACCTTTAAAGAAATACCTTCAACTTCATATTTTTAAATGAAAAAATACAAATATATAAAATCAAATTTTAAATGATTATTACATGGTTAATATTCTTTTCTCTAACTATTTTATTTTGATCACTTAAATTTTTTAAAAATATTTAAATAAAATTTACTAATAATTATTCACTAGTAACAAGTCAAATATAATGATTATGGCTCAGATACGATGATATACATATTCACTATATCAACAAGCGGTTAATTAAATATATGAATCCATTATTATTTATTAAAAATATCTATTTAGTATCTTTCACAATTTTTACTTGTAATATCTAGTTGTAAATAAAACTAATCTACTGTAATTTAGTCAGTTAATCAATGACTTCAAGATTTGTTTTTCTTCTTATTTAAAAATGAAAGAAAATAATTTATAATTTTGAATTTTTAAAAAGTAATGATTTCAAAAAATTTGATTTGAAAAATAACTTCCCAATAATAATTTTTTTTAGAAAAACAATTATATGAACATAATAATTTAGAAAAATAATTATTTTAAAAATATTTTATTTTACAAAACACATATTTTACTGGTATTTAAATAAGAAAGTTATTAATAATCTTTATAAATTTTGAAATCATTTATTTTTATAGTTTTTTTATTGCAGGTGAAATAATTGTGTTTTACTTATATTTTTTTACTCATTTATTTAAGTCTGCATTCGGCCTAAATCCTTATTTGAAAAGGAGAAATTTTCGGATCAAGTTTTGAATTACTTTACCATACTTCATATGGATTTACTCCAACAAAACATTCAAACTTAAACCTTGGATTTTATTCGTATCTCCTTAATTACTCATATTTCACAATGAAATGAATTGCTTTTTCAATAAATATAAGTTTTATCATATGACCCTACATATTTCATAATTAAATAACCTATAATTTAAGAATTATATTATTTCTAATCTTATATAGTTATATAATTCTTAATATTTCATAAATCTACATTGTAATAAAGTCCGAATCTCAGTAAAGGTTGCATCAAACTTTTATGAAAATGAGGATTTAAATAAGTGTATATTGTATTCAATTCAATAATTTTGATTTGAAAATTTCCATAAATAGCAAAAAATGATAAAACTTTAATAAATTTGTTAAAATTGTAAACAAATTTCAACATAATTATCATTCTAAGTTTGATATAACGTGACTTGAATCTAATTCATTAAAGAAATTGATATTATTCTTAATCTAAAACTTAAAAAAAAAATATGAATATTTTTTATATGATGCTATTTTAGATTTTTACAAATATCATTTTTAATCTCTTTTCTGAAAAGGCACAATGGTTTGCTATAAAATAATACGTAAAAAAACAGTACTTGATTGTTTTTCTTCCACTTTCTTTTCCAAAATAAAAACCATATTAATATATTTATAAAATTTGGATGAGGTTTGCCCAAAGTTGACTGTTTGCAACCACACAAATGTTCATCTTCGTCATCATCGTGGAATATGGGAATATATATATTTTTCTTCAATCATATTATGGAATAAAATGATTCACTACGCAAAATTAAATAACATGATCCTCATGGTCCACACCAATCTTTATCAGTCTGTTTCCATTGCTTTTCATAGGCCACACAATTCATGTTCTTCATCATGTTCCCATACTCCAATATTTCTCTTTTCCTCTCCCTCATAATTTTTAATCTCACGCAACTTACAACAAGAAAAAAAAATCTTTACAAAATATATAATCATAAATATTCTTATAATATAAAAAAAAAATAAACTTTAAAAATTAAACAAGAGTGTATCATTTTTTGAAATTAATATATTCCAAGATAAAAACACAGTGCATGATGAAGATGCATGATTATGAATGAGACCAGCCGCCATTAGTCGTACGTTGTAACTATTTGTTTGATGAGAAAGTCTTATCAACCCAATTGAATCTCACTGTATCCTTCTATCACGTAAAGAGATACGTGCAAACAACAAGTTATTTTAGATAATAATTATAATATTTCATCGACAAAGATTTGTAAACTCAAACTGGGCATTGAAGTCATTTAGATTCTTACTCTTCGTTTCCGATCATAGTATCAATGACTCGTGTAACCTACGTAATTGCTTTCTTCCATAAAGCATTATTCTGGAAAGATCTACCAATACCAAATACTAACTGTGCATTTGTGGTGGTCAGTTTCAGACCACAAGAAAATGTTGTGACATTCTTAAAATTTCCATTTACTGTCTGCAATTGTTCAATCTGTGTAATCTTGAATTTTACCACTCTAATTTGTAATGATTTTAGAACTGTTTTAACATCTGAAACCACGTAGAATTATTGAGGAAGATATTTTGTTCTCCTCGTAATTATAATATAATGTGGCATGAAACTCAATTTAGAGAACAATTATTAAAAAATACTGCATTTAATGATAGATATTATTATTGTATATAGCTCAAAGTAGTTTTGCATTCACTGGGCATAAACAATTATGCAAAGGGCCATTGATTTTATTTATGGAAAAGCAATTGTCCTTTTTCTTTTTATACAAATTGGTTGATTTAATTAGCTTTTGTTACATGATATACATACAATAAAGATAAAGATAGAGATGCTGTCTGGTCCTTTCTCTTTCATTGATAGTTTTTTATAGTTCAGCTTTAGTTAGAGGGAGGCTGATTCTGGGGATGCATATTTTATATATGTATTAATGGACAGTGATTATTGTGTTAGGTATAGATACAGAATTATATGCATGCGTATAACATAGATTTTTGGCTGTATGCATTACCCTTTTGTATCTGTTATTATTATGATCGCAACTCCTAGGAAACACCTATCTCACTTCAAACAAATACATATGAAAGCGTGCACAGTGTTTATTATTATTCTCTGAATAAACATGACACAAATAATTGTGTTAGCTGCAAAGCTTTAATCAACGTTTTGTCTTTTGGTAGCTGCACTTGAATAAACGTGTCACCAGCTTTTACAACTAACTATTTTTTGCTAACATCTTTAATCTTCTCTTCAACAAGCTTACCTTATAACTTTAACTTAATAACGGCTAGGGTTGTAGAATAATTTGCGATAAATAATGTACATTTTCAAAATTTTAGTTGGATAATTATGTTTAGTAAACATTATTTCAGAAAACTGTATTTGTTTATTGTTTAAAAACAAAACTAATACTCAGATAGGTTCCATAATAAGTGGACAGTGAAATTGACTAATCTTCGCAATATAAGCTATGCTACTACCATACTGTGTCGGTTTTCAAGAATTGGCTTCCAATAATAATGGCACTTTGATGTTAAACCTTCATTTATGGCACCTCGTCATTATTGGAGTTTAGGTTTCATAAATTTTATATGAGAAAACGTAGTCAAACTTGACAATTTATGTAAATTTGTTGAAGTATTGTAAATTTAAATTATAAACTCCAATACTAAAGACTTTACTTTTTAAGAAAAACTAAAATATTTATAAATAATACAACAATTTGTTGTTATATAATGTTTTAAATAACTTTTTATATTTTATTATTGAATATTATTATTGTTATTATTATATTTTATGATCAGATGTAAAATGATAATTTTCATTTTCATTAATTAAAATATTTATTTTAATTTATCAAACTCATCACATTACATAATAACTTTCAAAATCTTTCATTTAAAATTCTTTCTCAAGATCATTACTTACTCTAAACAACTCTACTTTCACCTCTCTTCTCAAATTCACTCAAATCTAACCCATCAAATTCATCTTAAAAAACAAACACATTAAAGAAAAAAACATGAACAAAATAAAGGACTAAAACAAAACTATATGTTACAACCGTAGTAAATATTCAACAAATATTTTGAGGATGTCAAAATCTATGTATAGATATACAATTTTCTTTTGGGTGTCAAATATATACAATATATATTTAAATTATATATATATATATATATATATATATATATATATATATATATATATATATATATATATATATATATATATATATATATATCGGTATATTCATAATACTCGATATAACCGATGGTTTTTATGCTTTAATTCAAACTACTCATGACTATTCTAGATTGATCCCAATCAAAGCAATCAACATCAAATACATAGAGCAGCAAATAACATTAACCAAATTCACATGAAAAACCCTTTTAAACAAAATATAGAAATCACAAGTTGTTGGATTTTAGAAATCTTTCCTTAAACAAAACAAAGGAAGAACACTTAAAGCAAGGACAATAATGATGATGTCTTACTTCGAAGGGAGGCATTGGCCATCTTAAGATTATCATGATAGCATGAATGACATTACGCTACACCTAGTCCATGTTTGAGCAACAATATTTTCGACAAACATTAGCTTTCCTAAAGCATAATATTCTTAACTTATTTTTCATCTTCATTGTTTGCTGTTATTTGTGTTTTGATGGTTGCAAAAGTTGAAGCCATTTGTAATTTATAAATAAACTTTATTTTAATATATTATGAAAATTTCTTTTATAAAAATCTTGAAAACGTTATGTAGGTTTGAAGTAATTAATAATTCATATGTGGTAATTATAGGACCATAACTATTCTAGTCCATTTTAGGTCAGAATATAGGAACTAATAAATGCATACTTTGCTGTTATCTCTTAGTCTTAATTGTCTTGTTTCATATGTTATAAAGTCATGTATTCACTATAAAATTGAGGTAAAATTATCACTTACGAATACCATTTCACTAAAATTATTAACTTAAAGTCTTTTAGAAAAAAAAATACACGAACCCTAATGTGTTTATTTTAACATTTTCTTAAAATTAATTTAAAGACATAAAACTTATAGTATCATTGTAGAATATACTATCAATTAAAACACTAAATTGAATCAATTTTTCTATATATAACAAAAATTCAAAGTCTAATAACGGTGTATTCTTTAATTTATTAATGAGTATTAATACATTCATTTTAGTCATAGCCATTTAACTCTGTCCTATTCGTATGGATTTTATCATCGTATGTCGCTTTGTTATTGTATAATTAATTTGGGGATTTTATAAACAAGAACATGTTGACATCCCATACAACTTCCTACTAATTGTTATAAGTGATAAATGGAAAATATATTTATATTTTTAAATATTATATAGATTATATTTCCACTTTACCTTTTTTTTTTATAAATAAATAAGAAAATAAACAATAGCATGTTGTCTACAGTTATAGCATTGCTAAGTAAATAACTTTGCTATATGATTTAGGAACGCGAACACCAAATGATTAAAGAATTTTTTCATTATAATTTAAGAATGACTTGATAAATCCTTTCGTCTAAGGATTTGTATCAATTGCTTAATGGTTTTCTTCAAAATTTTAGTTTGATTTAATGTGTTTTCATAAAATACAGAGTTTTTCTTTAAATGGATTGACTCCTACATCCAAGTGACAGTGTTTGTTTTGGCAACGTAAAACTTAAATTTTGAAAGAGATAAATGCAAAAAAGATTGAGATTATATATTCCAATATAATAAAGCAAAAAAAGATGTGAATGGAGTGTAAGAGTTTGATGGCATGATTGAATGGTTGATGAAGACGCAAATTAGAAGCAGAAAGGAGAGTGACAGGTGCAGAGAGGGTTAAGAAAATTGTTTGGCATATCTCTTTTGTGAGTTTTGGAGTTAACTGAGATGAAAAGACTATAAGCAAATCTGCTTCCAAAATCGGAATGAGACAAAAAAATCACCAACATCCCACGTACCTATTTAACCACAAAAACCATACATAAAAACAAAGCTTCACGAGACCAACTCACTGTTACTATAATTTATTCAAATAATTTTTATTTATATGTCTCCATGCGCAAAGATAGTAGCCTCACGGATGTTTACAACACTCCTAATCACTCTCCCCAATCATCTCTTATCTTCCTTTTTTTAATCATTACACTTTCATTTCATTATTCACTTCAGTGTTTATTGCATAATCATATCATGTTCTATTATTTGGAAATATAAAATTTTGTATATTAAATCTGTATGTGTACTAGAGACTACCGCTCGATCGTGAGAAATAGACCGGACGGTCTGTTGGTCAAGATAAACTAATCCACTAAAGACCTGAAGAAAGACATTGGTTATCTCGCAGGACGGCCGGTCTAACTAAATGAGGAGATCCGGACGGTAAAGGGCAAACGGTCTTCATGACTAAGGTAAGGTTAAGATAATTAGGATAATCACATGCTTAATGTGATTGGGCTGTAATTGGGCCTTGATTAGGATAACCTTAATACCAGGCCCATATCCAATACTATAAATACATGTCAGAGATACTAGGTAAGTAGGTTCATTTATTGCGCATTTACTTCTAAATCCAGAAATCCGATCGGACAATCTAACTAACTTAAGCATCAGAGTACCTTTGGCAGGTATCCTCCGGGCGCATTGGATACGGAAGAGGACTGGTGGAGGACACATTTCGGGAGAAGAAATTGTGTAGGTTTGGTAACTCGGCTTCGCACCGGAACAGTATGGAAATTAAATATTTTATACACAACTTTTTTTTTTATATATTTTGAACGAAATAATTAATATTAATAGTTTAAATTGAGAAAACGGAAGCAGTGATGTACCATTATAATGTTTGTATTATTTGCGGCGCACGTTTCTCATTTGTACAAGATTTGCATCCCTGATCCAAACACAATATAAATTTCAAGCAACAAATGATGGAAGATGTCCGCAATATTTTATTTTAGGGTTCACAATACCTCAATATATATATATATATATATATATATATATATATATATATATATATTCCGTTTTAGTAATTACTTAGTAGTTATTATTTTAATGTAATTTCATTTAATTAAATTAAATCACTATTTATCATTTGGACTATCACACGTAGCTTGCTGAGGTCATATTCCACTTACATATTCAACATATAAAAATAGGATGAAAGTAAGACCAGAATAGTAAAGATGGTATATTAAATCCACGAAAAGAAAGATAGTAAACAGAAATAATTATTTATGAAGGTAATTATAAAATTAAAACCAGACTGCAAAAAATATTTTTCTTGCATTCTAGAAGGTAGGCTCAAACACATTCCTCATCCTAAATAACTCCAAAATACCTATTAGGCCCGTCTTATTTGGGCCCTTGTGTATATATTAAGGGAAATTGCTTCTTGCACCCCACATTAACTTTACTTTTCAAGTCAATTTATCAACACGGCCAAGCAACAACACTGAAATAAATTTATACAAATTATATTTTAAGAATTAATAATTATCTAATTAAAATAGAAGATAATTAATAATTATTTAATTAAAATGGAAGAGAAGAACAAATTCAAATGAATGGGATGTAATGAATGAAATGGGGTGTAGGATAGGGTTTTGTAATAATATATTTTCAAGACAAATGGAAGGTTTTCAACACTATGCACAGAATTCCTCAACAAACAGAAATTAATGTATAATTACCTTCGTTAATTACAGGGCATTTCTGGAATTTAGAGGTGCAACATGAAAGGTTGGAGGTGCAGGCTGAAACACCCTCTTGATATTGGGTCATTTAGGTGAAAGAATATCTCATCTGTTATCTCCCTCTCCTGGCAGTCTGCTTTGCTCTATTGTGTTCTACCGTACTTCATCTTTCTTTTTTCCTCATCTTCTGGTAATGGACATACGACAGTTATTCTTTTTCCTCCATTCACAGTCTCCACCCATTATGTTCTGCGGGAGTAACTATTCCTCTTAGCTCAAATTTGAGTGTTTTTCTTTTTTACAAATTCTCAATTTTTTATTTTTATTTTCCAATCTGTTTCCTCTAAAAGTCTGAATCTTTTGTTTGAATTCTGAACTTTCAACGGGTTCTCAAGGAAAATTCGTTACTGGGTATCCGTTATCTAATTTTTATTTTATAAACACAAAATCAGCAACCATGTCCCTGTTCCTTAAAGCTCTGCCTTTGATGACCTCCCGCACTAGACCATCTTTAGTTTTTCTATGCAGAGTTTCCAACACAGTTCTATTGCCACTTTCCAGAACCAGAACAGTGTTTTCCGTTTCTGCCTCCACAACCCCTTCAATACAGCCACTTCCTTCTGCTTCTGAAATACTCACTTCCAATGCTAAACCACCTTTGGCCCTCACCGAATCCCTTGAGTGGATCAACAGGACTGCATTATGTGGTGAATTGTCTTCAAATGATGTGGGAAAAAGGGTCCAGCTTTGTGGTTGGGTTGCTCTTCACAGGGTCCATGGTGGCCTCACATTTTTTAATCTCAGAGACCATAGTGGAATTGTTCAGGTACTTGCCTGTTTTCGAATAGTTGGTTTTCTTTATCAAGTTTTCCTTGGAGTTTTATTGGCACCGGAATGTTTACTCAGCCTCATTCATTTCAAAAATGTTTTTGTATTACCTATGCTTCTTTTGTACTTTTCTGTTATGCATTTACTCCTTTACTTTTGTTTGTAATTGTACTTGGTGTGTATTCTAAATAAGCTTGAATTTCAGGTAACAACCCTTCCAGATGAATTTCCAGATGCCCATTCTGCTATCAATGACCTGAGGCTTGAGTACGTGGTTGCCATTGACGGTGTTGTCAGGTCTAGGCCAAGCGAGTCAATCAACAAGAAGATGAAAACAGGTTCCATCGAGGTACATATTATTAATAAGGTTAAATTTCATTTTGGTATTGAATTGGCAACAATTTGTTTCCTGAAGATTTTATTTTATATATGAAAGCTCTTTACTTATTAACTTATTTATTTTCTCCAACACTTCTCCATGTTCCTTGCTTGTTATTCTGTGAATAAATGCTTTGTACAGAAGTGATTGGTTTCTGGACTCTGAAGATCTGTTTTTTTCTTTTTTGTTTGGAATGTTCTATTTATTTATATCAACCACTTTTGATTTATATATATGTGTGTGTATCAGGTTGCTGCTCGTAGAGTTCAAGTGCTAAACTCTGTAAATTCAAAGTTACCATTCTTGGTTACTACGGCAGATGATGCAAAAGATTCTCTTAAAGAAGAAATCCGTTTGAGGTAACTAGCTGTCAAGTTACATGATACTCACAATTGCTTATTTTATTTATATGTTGGTTGGTTTCTTGTAGAGTTTGGTAATGATTAGAATCTTATTATTTTTACTCGTCAATCTGATGGAAAATAACTTTTATTCTTTAATTTTCTCGAGTCACATTGTTGGTGCATTTACTTTTATGGGGTTTAGGTCTTCAAGGAATTCTCCTGTTAGTTTTATGGTCTAAATTTGCACGCTAGAAAGTCATTTATTTAGTTATCAAATATTTGATTTATCTTTAGCTTTTGTAGAAAGAATTTTTTGGTTGAACCATCCAAGTTTTTTTCATTATACCTATTCATCATTGTTTCTTGTATGTCTGTATGGGAGATCTATTGCTTATAAATCATTTTGCAGATACCGGTGTCTTGACCTGAGGCGGCAACAAATGAATTTCAACATATTGCTGCGACATAAAGTGGTTAAACTCATTCGAAGATATTTAGAAGATGTTCATGGTTTTGTGGAGGTACTATCCTATGAGTTCATCACTTAAGTTATTTTCTCTCTTCATTTTGTAATTGTATTTCTCGCCCCTGCTGTTCTTTGTGGTTTGGTGTTTGATATCTTGTGTTGATCTTGCTTTTTTTGGTCATAAGATAGATTGAAACTCCAATACTGTCTAGATCCACTCCAGAAGGTGCCCGGGATTATTTAGTTCCATCAAGAATCCAGGTATTTGTATCTTTTCAACTCGTGCATAATACTATTAGTTTATCCTTTTGTTGCTCGAGATTATGATCATAAAATTTGTCCAATACATTTCAAACTATTGATTTATATGTAATATTTTAAATTAGTTGGGTTTCTCCTGGTCAGCAATAAGGGTGCTCAGTTTGGACAATCTAGTGTTAGATTTCTCTAAAAATATTGGCTATCTAGTGTTGGGAAGTCCCTGCTCATCAGGTTCAAGTTTTGGAGTGCGGCATATATGCATATTGGACAACTTCACTCAATACCAATTGGTTTTAAGTTGAAATCTAACATGGTATTAGAGCCTATAGCTCAGAGTAAGTGCCTGGTTTGCCAGTGCTGGGCAACTTCACTTTAATGGCAATTGGTTTAAAGCTGAAATCTAACACCAGTTTGGAACTTAAAAGTATTGGTCCTGTCCTGTCAGTAGAGTGAGGCAGTCTCAATTTAGCTTCTGTCAGACCAAATCCAACCCCCTGCGACTTTTATCCTAGTCATGTAGACATAGCCGGTTCACCTCTCCTTTCATCCACAAAAATACTCTTTGCATATGCTCCAGCAACCCCATGAAGTGCATCATAACTACAATGAAGTTAAAGAAATTTTACTATAAAGTTTGGAATTAAATAAACTAATAAAAGTTCTATATCAAAGTTTAAACATCATCCCCAAAATATACCAGAAAGTGAACTTAGGAGAGGACAGCAGTTTCTTGATAGATTCAAAATAAAAAATTGACCTGCAAAATTTCAAGCATGGAGTAAGAAAGGATTGAATCAGCAGAAGCAAGTACAGATATAGAACATTTAATGATCTTATTAAACTAAGAAAATAAAAGAATTGCTTGTTGTAAGAACAACTGCCTCATGTGATACCAAACTGGATACTCAAAAAGGAAAAGGCAGGAAACTCTATTAAAAGAAACCTATACAGCTTGACAAATTTAAACATTTTCTTCTTTCAATGTTCTCCAGTTTCGCAGCTCAATTGGCAATTGTCATCACGATATGACATGAAAAAAGAAATCCAACTGCATAAAAATTATTTGTATTCATGCAGAGTGTACAATGAAGTTGTAAAATCTTACTTCATCAATTTTATATAATCACTTGCTGAATCAAAAACCTCAACGTCAAATGGTCCTTCAGGGCCTGTAAAGTTTGTAACACCTGTTGTGGTGATATCCACCTGGGTAGACAATCAGAGAATGGGAAATATGGGTTAGATTGATACAAAAAAGTACAGTCTTAATTAAAAACAAGATGATATAAATAAAGAAAAGGGGGAAGATTTGTAGCCAGGTCTTGAGCAGTACGTCTGGAAGATCTACAGCAATCAGGTACTCCTTAATTGTTGTAGTGAATTCATATATCTTGTTAGTAATTCCCTCTGGTGCAGGTTCACCGTTTTCCATATTATATTTAATACCAAAATCCTACAACATGGAAAAAAATGACAGTTAGAATCATTTGGAGTTAATTTTACAACCAATTAGATATCAGTATAATACTACCCAATAAACTCCCATCCACTCCTACAGTTATCTATGAAAATATTCACCTTGTTAACTTAATTATGTCTCGTTGATATCTAAGAAAAACTATAATTTTATAACCACAAGATTATTTTGGGGAAGGGACACTCTGGAATAAGTTCATGGTCACATAAACGCAATATGTTAAGGTTCACATAGATCAAGCTTGTCTCTGAACTCTTCCCTGCATTTTAAAAATAATATGGTGGCATCACTTGACAGTGATACCATGACTGCAAGTCACTTTCCTGTTTGCCAAGACATGACGCATTATATTAATGTGCAGATGTGCTCTTGCAGTCTTTCTGGCTGTGATCTGTGTTGTTTGCTCTCTGAATGCAAACAGGAAAACACTCAGTTCGAAGCATTCCTTGCCCTTCATAATTTCTGATGTTGTTTTATTGACTTTTTTTTTTTTAAATGTCACATGTCCTTGCAATTAAGTTTTTATGTTATGGTAGTGAAAAACATGATTGAAAGTTCTCAAACAATAGCTGTATTGGCTATTTGTCTGCATTGTGCTACTGAATAATTTTATTCTACTGGAGTAACATCTTAGAGCAAAACATTGCAAAGAGTAATTGGAAAATCAATATAAGTCTTTTTATGTATTTTTTGTGAGCCACTTGATATAGTTTTGTTGATTCACGATCACATGAATTATGAAGCCAGGAACATTCTATGCTTTGCCACAAAGTCCTCAGCTATTTAAGCAAATGTTGATGGTAGCTGGTTTTGATAAATATTATCAGGTTGCAAGGTAATATATTTTTCTTATGTTTGGCTTCCTTTATGAGAATGTGTTATTATCCCACATGTAGTGCCTTTTCACTATAAAAATAAGCATTTCTTTAAGTGACTATATAAACTAAGAATATACAATGTTTATTTCTGTAAGCCATACCAGATGTAAAATTGAAGCAACTATCATGCATGTGACTTTTCTGTTTGGATCAAATGCAATTTATGTTTTGCAGATGTTTTCGTGATGAAGATTTAAGAGCTGACAGACAACCTGAGTTCACACAGCTAGATATGGAAATGGCCTTTACTCCTTACGAGGATATGTTGAAACTTAATGAAGAACTCATTAGAAAGGTTAGATTATATTCTATTTGTAATGAGACCTCTATAACAACGGCTTATAAAATATTTTGAAACTTGGGAGTTATCGTTATTTGAGGTAGAAGTTTCGAGCAGAGCAATAAGGTATATAAATAGAAGGGATTCCGTTACTGAAGACAAATTTTAGTGGAAAAACATCACAATGTTCGTTGATCTAAAAATCTCATTAAATAGCTTTTCTAGCAAAATGATACCTTGTTCTTCAATATATTTCTAAACTTCAACAGGAACATTATCAATGGAAATTACTTTGTCATTATCCATCTTATTAAGAGCTTCTTTTATTTCTCCAACTAAAGTTCTGCTTTAGTAAGCCGATTTTTTAAAGGCAAATTCTGTCGCAGTGGTTAAGTTGTGCCTCGATGATCAGTTGGTCATGGGTTTGAATCCAAGAACAACCTCTTTGATTATGTAAGGGTAAGGCTGTGTTGAATGACCCTTTGTTATACATTTGTATGGCAAGGAACCTTCTTGTCCTTGGGTACATTAGTTTTTTAAGCTAAACTTTTTGGATATAGATATTTTATGTATGTGGTTTTACATAAAGATGGCTAAATTTTGGATCATATTGCTAATTGGTGAGTAACCCAGGATGATTTCGTGGAAGAGTGTGCCAATTGGCAGATTGATTGGGGAGAAAACGTGTTGTCTGTTTTAAAGTTATTCATCTCCAATATTAGCATATATACTTAGTACTTATGTACTATTTGATTTAGAAGAAAACAAGAAAGAAAAATATGAGAAAACGAAAAGCTCATTTTAGCTTATTAGGTTTATCATAGAAAAGTGAAAGAAAAGAAAATCTTAGGGTGAGTCCCGCCTCCTAAATTAAACCAGCATCTTCTAGTTTACAGTGAGGTGCTGGATGACCCAAATGAACTTTAAGTGGTGCAGTGTGAGTCACATAGGTAAAGTCTTTGATTGACATTCATAATTTATTATATAACTAACCTCATAGTAACCCTTTTTGTTGGTGTACCCGATGCGATCAGAAGTCCTTTACATCCAAAATTTGGTTATATCAGTTGATATATTTATTTTTTGTTAGTTTGATATAGATGGTATGATGATGGATTTTTAAATTTAACAATTGATGAATTTTTTTAACCAGCAGTAGTAAAGTTGCTGGAAAAGTAGCACTGATGTCATTTGTCAAATTGTAGTTTTCATCATTCTCTTATTTCTCTTAGAACAAACAACAAAAATGACAATTCCCATTTTCTTTCTCCACTTTTTCTTGCAAGCCAAACAACCTGATGAATTTTAGTATTTTCTCTTTTCTTCATTTTCTTTCTTTCCATTTTCTCTCATTTTCTAATCAATGTGCTAAGTGTAAATAGGGCACATTTGTTGCAGGTTTTCTTTGAAATTAAGGGGGTTGAGTTACCAAATCCTTTTCCTAGGCTTACATATGCTGAAGCAATGAGTAGATACGGTTCAGACCGGCCAGATACCAGATTTGATCTTGAGTTAAAAGATGTAATGATCTATCTTTTACCTCCTCCATTGCACTTCTGTAGTGTCTTGTGTACGTTGTTTGTTGACAATCCTCTATTTTGTGTCCCCATTCTCTTTGATTTGATAATTGTTATATCTTTCTGTTGTCCTGTATTGCAGAAGATACCTATGTTTGCTTCTTAAGGAATCTTTGTGTAATATGGTTTTTCCGGACCTGCAGGTATCTGACATTTTCTCAGGTTCTTCGTTCAAGGTTTTCTCTGATTCCTTAGAAAGTGGGGGAGTTATCAAAGTATTTTGTGTACCTTCTGGTACAAAAAAGTACTCAAATTCAGCTCTTAAAAAGGGTGACATTTACAGTGAAGCACTCAAATCTGGTGCAAAGGGTTTACCCTTTCTTAAGGTCTTGGATGATGGTAAAAGATAATTTTGCTATTAATAATTTATTTTTGTTTTTGAGAGATATTTATTATATTCCATCTTCTGTGGTGTTAACCTTTGATTTTAGGGAACATGGAGGGAATTTCTGCTTTAGTATCAAGTATGGACCCTACAACTAGAGAGAATTTAATAAGGCGATGCTCTGCTGGACCAAGTGACCTCATTCTATTTGCAGTGGGTCATCATGCCTCTGTAAATAAAACTTTAGACCGTCTTAGAGTTTATGTGGCCCATGATCTAGGTTTGATTGACCATGTAAGTTAGTGTTTTTTTAGAGAAAAAAGGTGCTCTTTCTCAGCTATTTCTTTCTCTAACATTATTTTGTTTGAGTTTCTAGGACAGGCATTCAATTTTGTGGATAACTGATTTTCCAATGTTTGAGTGGAATGATCCAGAGCAGAGGCTGGAGGTCTGTTCTTTAAATAGCAACTGACAGTGTATTATTCAACATTAGTAATGTTTATTTCTGAAATTGTGTGATTGTTCTTTCTCAATATAATCTTTGCTGATCCTCTCTCTTTGAAATTATGTCAATGTGTGAATTGGCAATTTTCTTCTCATCAACAAAGAATTGAATAATTGAATGATAATTCAGCAGGAGGGCCTGTACTCTGTGCTTGATATTTTGATATTGGGGAAAATATGCTATGTCCAAGTAAAGTGTCTGGCGGTACATAACATCATTTCTGTTTTTTGTTATTATTCTTAAATATGCTTTAATGCAGGCTCTTCATCATCCTTTTACTGCACCAAATCCTGAAGACATGAATGACCTTGCATCTGCTCGTGCTTTAGCTTATGACATGGTTTACAATGGGGTGGAGGTATTTGAGATTCATTTCTGTACTTTCCTCTCTATAAGCTGTGACAGTGATGGTTTGACCACTGAAATCTGTGTTAGTAACAGTATTATTAGTTTGAGCCTATTTTTTTTGTCAGATTGGTGGGGGAAGTCTGAGAATTTATAAACGTGACATACAACAAAAGGTTTTAGAAATTGTTGGCATCTCAATGGAGCAGGTTAGTGGACGTTAATCTGAAATAATAACTATGACTTTGTTATCTTCATTTATTTGGAAATTGTTGGCATCTCAATGCTATCTACAAATTTATGAGAACTGAAAGTATATTATTTCTCTGATAATTTGACAGCAGTACAACCATATAACTGGCATGTGATTTGTTTCAGGCTGAAGCAAAGTTTGGATATCTTCTGGAAGCACTTGACATGGGAGCTCCACCACATGGTATGGTAATTCTGAAATCAGTTTATAGAATGAGTTAATTAGTTAGTTAATTCATTAGTAATTGTTGTGTAGGTGGCATAGCTTATGGTTTGGACAGATTGGTTATGCTGTTGGCTGGTGCTAATTCCATCAGAGATGTCATTGCTTTTCCAAAAACAACCACTGCACAGTGTGCCCTAACCAGATCACCTTCTGAGGTCGATCCTCAACAGCTCAAAGATCTCTCAATTAAAACATAGTGTGTGTGTATATATATATGTATATATATACACACACACACACATTGAAGTTTTCTTTTATTTCACTGCACATCCATTTTTGTACTGCTATACGGAATAAATTATGTATATCATGGAAGACCAGATTTAGTTAAATCCTTTCTGTTACCCACTAACATACTGAGGGGGCTTCAGCACCACATACTCCTAAAACCCCACAAAACTTTGTATGAAAAGGGCAAATTTTGTAACAAATGCTCAGTGCTTAATCTAATGCTGTTGTTCCTGTCAGAATTATGTCACTGTATGATATTTGCTAAAACTATAAGGTATAATCAATAATTTGATTTGATATTTGAGTATTAAATTCATTTTATTGAATTTTCCATGTGATGGACTAGTTTCTTTAGTTGATTTTTCTTCCATGTTTAGTATTCATCAATTTTACAATGTTTATTGATGAATATTTTCTCACTTGAATTATTGTTCCCATGTTTATCCATATACATATAGAAGTTTAAAAAAAATTGATAAGAAAACATTAGGTTGAATTTTTGGGTCAAGTACATATGTCACCAAAAAACAAAACAAGAACTACATATGTCACCAAAAACACAATTACAACACTGAATCTAATATAAAAAGTACTACATAGATTTTATTTGATATTATCAATAAAAAAATATATCTTCTTTTTAAATAACACAATAAAACAAACTTAAGAGGCACAACATTCTCTCTCTCTCTCTCTCTCTCTCTCTCTCTCTCTCTCTTTTTGTTTTTTTCAAACCGAAGCAATAGAGAGAGGTTTGCATTTTCACATGAATTTCAAATAAGAGATTTAATTTTCATTTTGGAATATGTATACAAACTTAATAATTTATCCAACAACAGCAATAATCATAATTAATGAATTAGTTAGCATGAATTATGACTTATTATTGGATGGATGACAAACCGTTCAATATATTGTATAATTTATTTATTGCATAAAATATTGTATTTGGATGCAACTTGCGAGAAGGTACACAAATATTAATTTTTATTTTACAAAAAAAAAATGTTTTGGAAAGAAAATATAACATATTTTAAATTGATGAGTTGGATATCTATCTATAAAAAGAGGTTAATGAATGAGTTAGATGATCTTTCATGAAAGAGTCATAGAGTGATTACAATTTCTAATATATATTCTTTCTAAATCATAAATAGACCAATGAGTTATTTTTGGTTTATTAATTATAAATTTAGAATTGTATTAAAATGAAGGGACATGATTGGTGATTGCTTGGGCCCTCCCATTACCAAACACAAACTCTAATCCTTTTGCATGTCATTTTACAAAACTACTTTTCTTCAAATAAAAAGATTATCCATTTTGTCCGGGCTTTGAGGCCCAACAAAAATTGCATTACTTGTTATATATTATTCTTTTTCTGATTATTTAACTACTTATTGGATTGCCATTCATTTCTTATGGACTAAATGCAATAAATAAAAAATGAAAAAAAATACTGCCTGAATAAATACCAAGTAAAAAATAGACTATTTGTTCATTATTTAGAGAAATGAAAATGCATTAAATAAATTATTAAAAAATATTTATATTAATTACATTTTTTCAATTTTTATTAAATACTTTTTTTTCTTAATGTAAAATCATTTAGCATTTTATATAAGACTTTTTTTACAACACGACACATCTTCCTTTAATGTCAAAGAAATGGAAATATATATATATATATATATATATATATATATATATATATATATATATATATATATATATATATATATATATATTAAAAAAGTGTATTCCTTCTTGTTTTCATTTCAAATATTTGTGCTTATGATCTCTATTTTTTTGGGGGCTAAAACAGTTTAAAGCTCATTAAAATTTGATGAAGGAAATTTGAAGCTTTACACTGTAGTTTTTTAGAACAAAAAGGAATATGTAAGTGAAAAAAAATGATAAAATAGAGATTGGTGGATAAAAACAAATAAAACAGTGAAAAATATTTTTTATATTATGTGATTTGAAGAAGAAAGATATATTATTTATTTTCAATTTATATAAGCTAATATTAATTTATTGAGAAAGGATTTTTCCTAGAATTATTTTTTCTCAATAAATATTTATGGAGAAGTTCTACCATCTCATTATTCGTGCATTTGAGTGATATTTTTTTCTTTCGTAAAATTTGGTTATATGTGTTTGAAAGAATGAAAAAGGAATCTATATAGTTGGATTTTGGATCTTCACTTATTCCAGTTCTATCATTACCATTAATTCTAAGAGGCAGACATCAACAGAACCGTGTCATTTTCATCTGAAAAAAGGTCCACATAATGGCAACAATTTTCAATGTATCCATCTTCTCCACATAGTATAGTAATTATTAAGATATAGTTAATGGATTTGCAACTTTCTATATGGTCTGGCACCACCATCATGGCAAAGACCCCAAATTTTCATTCATACCATAAAACTGCTACTAAAGCTAAAAGAGAATCATTCGATTCATAAAAGAATACACAAGTTATGCCAAAACTATATGATTTTGATAATTTACAATATAAAGTCAATGCAGAGGCTTTGTTATCAAGCAATGATCTTCTTCACCACCCTCTTTTCCTACTTTTCTTCTTAAATAATTAAACGGATTGTTGTTTAGTGTAAACTTTGCTTGCTTATGAACGGCAATTATTTGATTTGATGGGTTGCATTAGAATAAGTTTATGAAAATAATTGACATTTATACATAATTGAATGGCTGAGAGTATTAAGAAATTCGTTTTCCACTTTATAAAAGTGCATGCAGTGTCTGTCAGTGGAAGACTTACTTATCACTGTTAGTTCAGATAAGCTTAATCCTAAGCTAAGTCCAGCAGAATATATAACATGCAGAAGAACACGACCATGAATTCTAATATATAGATGAATTGCGAAGTGTTGAATACGCTGTTGTTTTGGAACATGTTATACCCGTATGGTATCAAATCTGATAGATGTCAGAATTTTTTATTACATATTTAATAACTTAGCTTCAAAAGTCAAAAGTCTAAGATATTTATCTGTTGCTGATAAAAAACAGAAGTGCAAGATAAATATCTGAATTAAATGCTTTCACTGTGCTTTAGTTCTTGTGGACATCTTTTCATACTTACCATCACACAAATATCCTTCAAATCACTGTAAATATCTATTAGAGGCACTGAAAAACCTCCAAAAAAAAAAGGTTATATATAAGACGTTTCAATAGCTACTAAATATCAGTACTTTGACAATTTCCGCGTATATACAAAACTATCACTAAGCAAATATTAAAGCTATGAGCATGCTTGTTTAAATTATTAACAAATATACCCGATTTTATTTTTCATAAATTAAAATTAATTAATGCTTAGTAAATTTATTTTAAAGGAGATATTTCTTTTATAAATTTCTCGAAAAAAAAAATTCTTCAAACTAGATTTACAAATTAATCCATCAACCAAAAGAGTTTAGGAAGTATAGAGATTTAATGTTTTTTCGAATTAGAGAAGTCCACACATTCACCTCTAATCCCTTATAACAGTAAGCCAATATTTTTAAAGCAGAATTGTTCATTTAATTGGTGAAGGTGACGGTTTAAGGTTGATAATCTAACTATGGTTAAACCTTGATCTCACAACTATAGTTTAGACATATATATGGTTATATTCGTGAAATAAATATGGAAATAAACGAAAAATAATAAATAAATAAAATTAATTATTAAAAACTGATATTTAAATTTTCTTGGGGGCAAAAACTATGATATTAATAATAATTTTTATTTTAAAAATTCTTAAAATAGTGAATTTAATACTTTCTACGTAATGGGTGTCTCGTGATTATTATTATTATGCGGTGGATATACACATCGTTCAAAAAATTCACATGCACAGCATTAGATATAACTATAACTAATTATAGTATCAAATTAAATATAAGACATTAAAGAATTAAGAAAAAAAAACAATATTTGTAAACGAAAAATCTATTTCACCTAATTTTGAAACTTGATTTAAAGAAAATTGTTTTTTGATAAAATTTGTGGCCAATGTTAATCCAAAATTGGTTGACGAGCATGTCTTGGTATGGATCACTACTTTTGATTTTTGCATGCCTTGGTGGTTGGAGTAGTCTTTGTCCTAATGAAAGAGATTATGAAAAGGACTATATATTATTACTTGGAACTAATTACGTATTAAAGAACGACGTAGAAGCAAAACAAGGAGAAATTATCCAAACCGAATATGAAGAAAGTGAGGCCAGTAAGTTGACACGTGGACAATGCATTGTAAGTTTTATAAAGAAGGAAAATGATATTTTAACACAATTTTTTTGACATCATTTTGACACTGTACACGTGTCAAAATATGGTTTGACGATTTCAAATTAAAAAAAACTTTAATTTTTTCCTTCTAAATATGTCCTTGTCTCATTTTTTTTTTATTTGAAATCGTCCAACCACATTTTGACACGTGTACAGTGTCAAAATGATGTCAAAAATTAGTGTTGAAATATCATTTTCCTATAAAGAAAGTTTGGGGGGCCACGTGGTGCGACAAAAGTGTACAGTACGTATACACGAAAAATGTAGACGACTCACCAACAACCCTATCAATCTGCAATTTCCCTGTTGGGCTATGGGGGAGAGAGAACACTGTTTGACGGTCACCTAATTAATTACTCTGCTTTAGATAAGAATGAACAACCATAATAAACAAAACCCTAAAACCTAACCTTCACGTGTAATTTCATGTCTTAGGAAACTGCTTTCTTCTGTTCTCTTGTCTTACCATAGGACTCAAACTAATTAATGAAACCTTCTTTCTTCTTCCCCCTCTCTACTCTGGTTGGGTCTGAATGCAAAATAAATATAGGAAAGATATGGTATTACTTCTTTCAGTGATAGATTGAAAGGTTAATCTTTGAGTGAGTCTAGTAAAATGAATAAAATTTTGTAAAATTGAGTTAAACTTAAAGTCTACTTTTTAATATGATATGAAAATTGTATTTATAATCTATTTTAATAATATTTATTTTTTGTTGAATACGTTGTTTCCTCCTCTCTATTAAATGATCTAATAATACTTAGTATCATGTTCGAAAATGATATTTATATCCTGACATAAAAAAAAAAAAATTGTATTGGAAATAGTATGTCAGTTAAAAATAAGACTGATATATAATAAGCGAGTACAAATGTTATTTTATAAATAAGTTTTGTAAAATTAAATTAATATTAAAATTGAGTTGTAATTGTAAACTTTGAAATATTAACTTTGTAAAAAGCATTTCTTTCCCAAGACAACAACACGTCTTTTTCGTTAATCTTATATGTTTGTTTATTTACGAAAATAATTCATAATGATGAAAAGTCACCTAATATTATTGGAAGATGATGTGACAAAATGGAGGGAAGAATCATGAATATTATTAAGTCTGTATTGCCTTGTGTTTTACATATACGAACGATTTTATTAAATTTTATTAAATATATATATCCCTCTAGCTCTGGCACCTTCTAGTTTGTGCAAAGTCTACAGAAACACCTAACATGATTTCAAGTACGCTGAATATGTTATGATTACATTCCCATGTCTGATTGGTTGACAAATGGTAAATCATTGGTTTAAAGAAAAAAAAATGTTCTCCTTTACTGGTGGAGAAAAGAAAGAGTGATAAGAAACAGTTTATAATATAAAAAAAATACAAGAAAAATAAAAATAAAATGAGATGGGAGATAAAGTAGATGTTTGACAATAATTGAACAGAAAGGAATTGTTGTGAGGAAGTGATTTGGAAACAAACTTATTCGAAAAAGTTTCTCTGTAATTTTTATCAAAGTAAATTGAACGTAAAGAACTAAAGAGTTATAAATTTACTTTGTCCTTACCATACTTTCTTTCTAAAATCTTAACACAATCAATTAATAAGTTTTTTACTTTTATATAATATTTTACTTTCTTATTTTTATTTAATATAAAACTTAAAATTACACTTGTATTCCCAATACTAATATCATCTTATGAACCATTTATTTTTCAAAAGATATAAGAAAAAATTATACATTGCATGCTAACTTGTGCCTGAATTATTAAAGAACGTGACTCAAGATTAACTTTAAGGAACTACACCAAATTTAGTGGAAATAGTGTGATATCCCTGAGTTTGGTATTCATAAAGCTTGATGAAAAAGTCATAATAGGAAGATTCCAATAACTTAAATGTGAAAGAAGTTTCATCAATTTGCAAGAGAGGATACGTGGATATAATTACAGAGCCAAAACTAGTGGGATCCAATGGGGAAAGTGAAAGCTAAATGCTGCTATAGCTATTGTAGTTAGTTAGGCGACTAAACTCATACTATGAAATAGAAAAAGCATAACAATGCATGGACCATTATACAATTGTAATATTGCGTCTGTCACTTCCACTTTATGAAATCTACGTGGCAAAAAAGTTTCAAAAGTCCGAAAAAGTGAATTTACGTGGCAGAAAAATTGCATCACGCACTAAGTTGATTAAACTTGTGGCTTATCTTGGTCGCTTCAACTAATGTTATAGCACAGGTTTCTTTCCCTTAATTTAATTTGACTAATTTGTAACGCAATAACACTATCACGTAAACATCATGCATGCCCCCCCAAATGACATGTCCATGCACTTTTCAAATGGAAAACCCTAATGTGTGGGTTCCTCATGCACTTTTATACCCACATATATGTATACCAGCATGGCCTACCAATGCCAAGTTCGAGGCTATATATACCACCTTTCCCTTGCACTTTTCATTCACAAACATTTCTAAGAAAATCCTCTCTTTCCTAGAAACCTCACCGATTCAAAAGCCATTTTGATCATTGCATTTTCCATATGGAAAAGCTCTTTTTCAACTGTTTCATTGGATGCTGTCTTCTTTTTTCTCTCTTGCCTGTGCATGGCAAACCATTGTCATGCAATGAAACACCCTACCCACATGTGTGCAAACATTACGTTGACACTACCAACACATTATCAACCCTAGATGCTCCGTCCTCTTCCTTCCACGATGTGGCCCTTAAGGTCACCGTGGATCAAGCCATGGAGGTTTATAAACTTGTCTCAAACATGGACCTAAATAATTTCAAGGACAAGCGAGCCAAGTCGGCTTGGGAAGATTGTTTGGAGCTCTATGAGGACACACTTTATCAACTCAAACGCTCAGCGAACTCGAACAATCTAAATGACAGGTTGACTTGGCAAAGTGCATCCATTGCCAATCACCAAACATGCCAAAATGGTTTCACTGAACTCAACGTTCCCTCTCACCTAAACTACTTCCCCAACATGTTAAGCAATTTCTCCAAACTGCTTAGCAATTCCTTGTCCCTTAGCAAGGCTATGACTTTGACATCATTGTCATCGACTAAACAAAATGGTGGGCGAAAGTTGCTTTCCGATGGCTTCCCCTCTTGGATCTCACGTTCAGACAGAAGGCTTCTTCAGGAAACAACATCAAAAGCTGATGTTGTGGTGGCACAGGATGGCAGTGGGAACTATAAAACCATCTCAGAGGGTGTGGCTGCAGCTTCTAAGCTCAGTGGGAAAGGGCGTGTTGTGGTGCACGTCAAAGCTGGTGTTTACAAAGAGAATATTGATATCTCGAGAACTGTGAAAAACTTGATGATCGTCGGAGATGGCATGGGTGCTACTATTGTTACTGGTAGTAAAAACGCGCAAGATGGTTCCACTACTTTTCGTTCTGCTACTTTTGGTAAGTTCATCCTCGACTCTTGTATTCATATAAACCATGCATTCACATATATATGTTTGTGTATATATATATTAGAAAAACCTCGTGTATTTTATAAACCATGCATGGGTCTAGAACTACATATAAACAAAACCTAAATGAAAATTTTCCATCCAACCTAGCTCAAAAATTAAACAATGGCATTTGAATGACTAAAAGGCACCTACTCAGGATCATTGTTTAGTTTTTCTCTATTTTGATCAGAACATGTAAAATATGATAATACTGATAAAAAAATGTAAAAATAATAATTTAAATTTCTTTTCACTCTTATGAAAATTAAACCCTATTTCACCTGGGCCCGTCGGAACAGGGACATGAAAAGTACTCATTTCCGTACAACTTAGTGTTACGGACTATCATAATCAAAACTTCTTGTCATTTTACTTATGAAGAAATTTAAAGAAAAAACAATCTAAACTTTTCATTTTCCAAACAGTGAAAGTAACCTACAGGCTGGAATCAACCATAATAAACTCTGATATTATTATTATTATTTCAAAAGTGACACAAACAAAAATATTTTCACTTTAACTCGGTGAAAATATCTCTCCATGATAAAGACAAAAGAAAATAAAAAGCTTTTTTTTTATTTTATTTTGCATCTTTAACTTTTATGCGTACTCACTAGTAAAAAGTTAAAACCGTTGATGATTATTGCAGCGGTTTCTGGAGACGGCTTCATTGCTCGGGACATCACCTTCGAAAATACCGCCGGACCGCAAAAGCACCAAGCGGTGGCTCTCCGTTCCGGATCCGACCACTCGGTATTTTATCGGTGCAGCTTTAAGGGGTACCAAGACACCTTATACGTGTACGCCAACCGCCA
This sequence comes from Vigna radiata var. radiata, assembly GCF_000741045.1. Lineage (NCBI taxonomy): Eukaryota > Viridiplantae > Streptophyta > Magnoliopsida > Fabales > Fabaceae > Vigna > Vigna radiata. Next base: position 51,357,098 of record NC_028357.1, on the reverse strand, counting down.
ATTCTACCGTGACTGTGACATATACGGAACCTTAGACTTCATTTTCGGTGACGCCGTGTCGGTGCTTCAAAACTGCAACATCTACGTGAGGAAGCCGATGAGCAACCAGCAGAACACGGTTACAGCACAAGGAAGAACCGACCCTAATGAGAACACAGGCATCATCATCCATAACTGTCTCATCACCGCAGCTGGGGACCTGAAAGCGGTGCAGGGCTCTTTTAAAACCTATCTGGGTCGCCCCTGGCAAAAGTACTCAAGGACTGTGATCATGAAGAGTGCCCTTGATGGCTTGATTAACCCCGCAGGTTCACCATTTTTCTTCATACTCTATAACTGCATCAATATTCCATAATACATAAGGGTTATATCTCAAGTAAAAATGAAGTTACAAAACTCTATATAACAATTTCCTTATCTTTTTAAAGATGGTTTACTCATATCATTTGATAGAGTTATTTAGGTTTATTTTTACTTTGATATAAGATAGAAAAATCTAAACAATAGAGAGAGACATGAGATAAGGGTTACTCGTTGGGTAAGGCCCACATCCCGTGTCCTTTATTACTTTCTTTTGCACAAATTAGATTAGACGGTCAAGTTAGAAACTTTCATATTCTCCGATGATAGACCGTACGATGAGAGAGAAAGACTAGGGTTAAAGTGGGACTCTTTATCTTTCTTCATCATGCAAGTACAATTGCTAGAAGGGAAAAAAAAAAAAAACTATAGTGGACACTAATAATTATGTTTTGACTCCTTGCTACCACTTGATAATTGGTAAGAGAGAATTTTTTTATGGTAAAAGTGTATGACAATAAGTTTTAAGTGAAAAGGAAGTTCTCTAAGTATTTTTAATTAAAAAAATGGAGTTATAAAATGATTTTAGGTGTACACAGCAAAGTAAGAGAACGTATATATAAAAATAATTTAGGTATGATACAATAGAATAAAAAGAGAGAAAAATAACAAGAATTAATAAAATATATAACTATTCACACTCTTCTTAGCAAGATGGGGATGTTCAAAAGGATATATAATAACTCTCTACAGGAGTCTGCGTGCCCTTTGGTGGTGTCTGGGGACAGAGAGAAAAAGAGAAAGAAATAATTAAAAGATAAGAAAAACTAAACTTACCCTAAAAATAACTTTTATCATATTGAACGGGTATAATTATTATTTATTTGACAACTTACACATTTTAGACCTGTTTAATTTTAAAATCAATTTTAAGATTTTAAAATAATATTTAATATTTAAATAAAAATAATAAAAATTTGTATAATTTTTTGTAATTAAAATAAATAAAAATAAAGATTTCTGAAACTAATATCTAAAAATAGAAAAAAAAATATAACATGAGTAACTGTTATAACTGGATTATATTTACGTACTTACGGTTGGAGTGAAACTGGTGTTGTTTCTACAGGTTGGTCTGAGTGGAGCGGAAACTTTGCACTGAGCACTCTATATTACGGTGAACATGCGAACACTGGAGCAGGTGCCGGCACCGGAGGGAGGGTGAAGTGGGGAGGGTTTCGTGTGCTCTCCAGCGCTGAGGCTGTGAAGTTCACCGTCGGAGAATTCTTGGCCGGGGGATCGTGGATTCCTGGGAGTGGCGTGCCCTTTGACGCGGGTTTATGAAAAAGGAAAACTGAAACGATGTGTTTTGTTGTGTTGTCCTGTGTTGTGCTGTGCTGTGTGGTCAGTGTGGTGGGTGAAGTGGGGAGGACTTGGGCGGTGTTGTTTCCAAATTGGGACATAACAACTTCCTTAAAGAAAGGAAAACTAAATTGTCATGTAGGTTCTGTGTTGGGCTCTTCCTTGTACAGAGGGTACACAAAATGCTGTACTTCAGGTTGTGGGTTTCGTCTTCCCTTGCCTTAAGGACACTCTGTTCCTTTTGTCGACAGAACTTCAAGGAAGCATCGATCCAACCATGATGATACTTGAAAGATAGATAGATACGAATATTCAATATTCTGTACTTCTTTTTTCTGACGTGAAGATAATCCTGTATATATTATATATATGTGAATAATTGTAGTGGAATGTCACCCATCTGTGTTCATTTGCATAAGTGTATAAAAGTTTCTGATTCAAGTTTTTCTATCTTGTACTATACCTTCATAAATATTGAACATCATTCTTCTTCAGGTCCACTTTATATTTTTATTTCTTTATTTCTCCCGATTAATTATATCATTATTTTTTTGGTTGTACAAAAAAAGTATATATAGGAAACATACAAAAATGATTTTTCCATCTTAAAATATTTGTTTCTCTTTTCCATAAACACCCTTTTAGTCTCTAAGTAGATTAAAATGGATTAAGAAGTCATTCTAAATGTATACTTTTCAAAACGAAAGTCATTTGTGCCAAATAACACCATTGATAATTATAATCCATGTTATATAGGACCCACAAACCAGTGGCGAGAAATTTAGGGCATGAAATTGAAAATTAGAAGAAAAAAATATCTAAACCGACATGGAGAAATTTAAAAGATAAAGACCCTGCCATTAATCCTTGCTTATTTCTGCTAATCTTAAATCGTAGAGACGTATATGATAACAAGGAAAAGTAAACTATAAAAGGAAATACAACTATATATACATACATGAAGCTCATAGCCGCAAATTATAATTGAATTTGTATTACCTTAAACGGTTGTAATTAATGTTTCATTATCCTGACCAGCTGTGTATTCAGGTAACTAAATACGTTCCTTGAGTTCTCTTATTTTCTGTTAAGCTATTTAATCATATGAACTAAAAGAAAGGGTGTTTGTATGTGTGTGATAAAATGCATACTGCATGAAATTAAACAAGCATTTATAATAGTATAAGCACATCGCAAATTAATGATACGTAATTGTAGTATAAGTTGTCGTTTTCTAGTTAAGATGATAATTGATTAAGGAAACTAGGTCACATGGAAAGTTAAACAACGTTAGGTTGTGGTCCTCTTTTGATGTTAACCTTCTAAGTATGGATTGTGATAGCTATCAAATAGAATTACAGAAAAACCAAATGGTTTTGCTCTGAAAATACAAGTCATGATATGTCTGGTCTTCTTCTTCTGCATTTTTTCCTGTTTAGCCGCCAGCAACAAGTTGTAATTAGCATATTCTTCTGTGAAAAATTAATACGATTATCGTGGAAAAGCAAAAGAAAATGAAGTATGATAAGATGTTTAAGACTTAAAAGGCTTGTGTATTACTGGTCCACCCATCATTTCTAATAGCTGTCTTTTGGTGCCTTTATCTTTAATAAACTACAGGGATTTAAAATTTCCAATGATGTTGAACAAAACCAGGGAAATGATTGGAGGAAAAAAAAAATACAGATTAAAAACTTAACTTAAAAATAAAACTATAAGTAAGTGTCGATATTGTTATATTAATTTCTGTACTGTCTTTTTCATATATAGTTACCGTCAATTTTGCAACACTTGTATGCGACAAAATATATAAAATGTAAAATAAACTAAACCATCACAAATTATTAAAATATTTATTACTCTGATTTTTCAAAACAAAAACTATTAATTTGAACTATTTTACGTTTTTATTTACATAAATAGTTATGATAAAAATTACTTTCAGATTTTCTTATATATTTCCATTTAACACTGTCATTTTCTTATATATTTCCATTTAACAACCATAAATAGTATTATTTTATTTTATAATTTTATTTATATTTATTTTGTTAGTAAAGGGCAAAATCATAAACAATCCCCAGAAAAGAAAAATTAATAAATCAAGATTGAAAATTTTCAGTGTGAAGAGTAGTGGGGGTCATAGCTTACGAAGGGCCCAGGCCTAGCCCAGGCCCAGGACCAAGACCATGCATTAAATCAAAACTATATGGATATTTTTTACACGAATGTATTGGTAAGTCAAATACGGAACCTGTCATGATGATCACATTCTGAAAGGTAACGACGGATAATGATACCTTGTCCATAGATAGATGATAGATAATTTATTAAAAAAAAATACTTTGTACAGTGCATTTTTCCATAAACCTTAGAATGTCCTGATTGAAAACTCTTGAAGAAAGCAGTGACCTTTTATATGGGTGGAATTATAGTCAACATATATATTCACAATTGTAATTATAAAATAGAACTTATTAATATTATTATAATGTCTCAATTTTATAATTTATTAGGATTAGACGTGCAACACTGCCTGTAAGGGCTAAGTGATTAAGAGATTTGAATCTCATTAATTGAAATAATTAAAAGATTGGTATGATTAACAAGAGTTTGAGAAGTAGATATACTAGAAATCTCTTCAAATAATAGTGTGTGAAACAAAGTTTGGATAGTAGGGCCAGATTGTCTCTACCAACCGATCATTGGTTTGAAAAACAACATTTATATATGTCATTAGTCACACTGTCAACTTAATAGCACAAATTCCAATCCTTCCACTAAGCTTAACATCATAAATTCAATCGTTGCCCCAACCATACTTCATTTTACCAATATTTTTTTATATAAGCCAACCAAAAAGTAAAAACACATTTTTCTTTTTCAAAGAAAACGTTATTTCTGGCAAAAAAAAAATGTGAGGGGATGTTTTGTTCTGCTATTATTATTAATATAAACACATTTGATAGCGAATAGCAGCAGTAAGAGAAAGGTATCAATTTTCGAAACCTGTTCCTAGAATAAAGGTATCTTGTCGATATAATTACAAGTAGATATAATTACAAGTAATACTACTATTACACGCCTATGTGACATAACAAAATATTAATAATTTTTTAAATTGTATAATTTGATTGATTGAAAAAGTTGATCAATAAAACTCACTTTGTGTCACTTGAATGTTAAAGTAAAAATGTATATCAAAGTATAATTATTTTAATTATAAATATATCTAGGGAATGAAAATATTGAAAATTCAACTCCTCTTTCTAAAGCATAATAAAAAGATGATCATCGTGCTGTTCCTTTTCAAATATTCTTACTTGTCTGTAAAATCTTCTCACAACAAATAATACATATATCAATGGATAGTTCTTTCTTTCAGATGGATGTTTTCAAGCTTTTCATATTATAATTATTTTTACCCATTTACTAAAAAATGTTGTACAGTTTCTCTTTTTGCCAAACTTTTATATATTTATCTTCAGTAGTCGGCAGGAGTTAAATTAAGCGTTATTTTAAAAATTATTAAGAGAACACTGAGGAAAATTCTGTGGTCATATCACTATTATTGGATTGTGCCTCTGCCTACATCTTATCTTAGAACTCAAATAATTTTAGAGAAGATATTGTTTCATTACACTATCATTTAACATAACTTATAAAATATTTTTGTTCTTTTTTTTTTCATCGTACATCCTTTTAGAAATTATCTTTATCATATTTTGTCATAGATTGATAAATATATATTTTTTTAGACTAATAATTAATAGAATGTAAAGACATATTTTGAAATCATTAACTTGTATGTATTTTTAGTTGTTATTTTACATACAATTAATTGAGTACATGTTACGGTATATAGTTTGATTCTTAAAATATAATATTTTTATTTTAAACTTTTAAAGAAATTAAGAGTAATTGACTTTTTTGTTAAAAGTTTCACCTCTATTAAATATAATCATTTTATAAGTCATTTATAAGTGATTGTAAACTTCATTTTAAAAGCTGATTCTGTGAGAGTTGATTTAAGTTTAAATCAATCTTTTAACATTTTATGAGAGTCATTGTTAAAGTATATACAGTGACAAGATTTATTGTTTGTTAAACATATTATTTCATCAGCTTATTATTGAATCATTCATTAATCTCAAGTCTCATACAAAATATATATATATATATATATATATATATATATATATATATATATATATATATATATATATTTATATATTTTTAGTATATATATTGAAAATCTGATATTGATTAAAGATAAAATTAATTTAACAAGTATAAATAAAAATCTCATCTTACAAATTAATTTTGCGAAATTAAACTAAATTTTAACTCAAATAAATTCAATCAGTATATATTAAATTTAGATTAGAAATGGTATACCAATGAAGTACCCAACACAACCTAAATCAAATATTATTCATCATCAAATCATTTTTTAGTAATTTCTATCTTATCTTTGCCCCTTCACCTTTTGAATGGTTAAATAAAAAAAATGTAATACAACAAAAAGTTGTCTTAAACAACCTTTAATGTAATACAACATGCATTGTTGATTAATGTTTTTCATCATATATATCATCATAATTTGATATTGTTCTGCTTACCAATCTCTTATTATATATTTGTAAAACTTTAGGGTTTCTAATATCTTTTCTCAATTCTTCAAACTCCTGTCTTTATATACACTGATGGAGAAGATAAAATCATAATAACTTGGTTGAGGACTTTTGTATATAAAATGGCCATGTAAGGATAATTAAAAACTAATGTGAGAGATATTAGGATACGAAAGTCTGATATAAAATAAAATAAGAGATAAATCTAAGTTTATATATATATAAATAAATAAATATTTCAATTGATAAGAAATTGAAGTGGTATGAAAAAAAAAATCCATAAACAAATAATATCTTTACCATAGAATATGAAGATTTATATATGTGTTGTCACTCTCTAACACAAACAACAAATGAAAGATCACTGTAATCTGACGACTTAATTATCCATCATAGCAATTTTAAAACTGTTATGGTTTTACGTTCGTTTTGTGACAATAGTGTTGCATCAAAGCTGTTAAGAGCCAGCTCTTGGTTTGCATATACAAGTCAATCATTCTTGAATTATAAGTGGTGAAAAGATATGCGTGCATATAAAGATAAAAATGTTTAAGGTTATTTAATGTAAGAAAACCTTGTTGGGAAGCATAGAAACATTACTAATGAATGTTGTTTGTCCTACATCATCAACTCATATATTACTCTTTCTTTCTCAATTTTCCATCAAATAATTGTTCTAATACTCTATGATTGGAAAACAATGTAGTTATTAATCATTTCTTCTCACCATTTTCACCTACAAAATTCAAATCCTAATACACCTACAGAAAAATACAAGATTCGAAAAAAAAAAAAAAGCTCATTATACCATTTTATAGATCAAGCAACACTTACATGACAATAATTCAAGAACCATTATTTAAAATAAATCACAATTTTTTAATTAGTTATATAAAATTTTATTTGCTTTTACCCCAATGTGCATGAAAAACTATGCTTATTTGTTTTAAGCAAAACAAGTTAAAAATGTAGATAACCATAAGTAAGTCATTAAAAAACTATGTTTTTTAAAATTATGATTAGTTTAGATAATGTATTTAAAAATATAAGATAACTTAAACCACATATCTAAAAGTGTCGTAGTTTATACACGTATTTAAAAATGTGAGTAATTTAATTTTAAATATTTCATATTACTATCACATGACACAATAATAATTAAATTGCTGTAGAGTGTATTAATTATACAATGACAGAGACCAAATAAATCAAATCATTTTTAAATTATGGCACTTAACTTACTATAATTTTAAACAAAAAAAGGTTGCATTCTAATTATCAATTATAATTCTTGACTTAGGTATAAACATTCCATCTCTATTGATTAATATCAAAGTTAAGTTTCGAGGTTCAATGCCATATGTCTTGTAATGATCACTTAGAAAAACATTTTCTGAACAAATAAATTAAAGTGCTGTTTAAACAGATAAGCTTGTATGTTTACTTGATGCTAATTAAATATCCCCGATGTAATCAATCAACTTCACTGTCTAAAACAATGTCATTTCCATATCAATAATGCATACCAAACTTTGAAATTTTAAGTTAAAGAATTTACTTTTATTTTTAAAAGATAAATCGAAAGAAGAATACAATAAGATAAGAAATTAATTGAGTTGCAAAACACATTCATCTAAGAATTCAAAGTAAACCACTATAAGGATTTGTCCCTTTAGCTGGCTAGGAAATTATCAGAATATATACATAAATACATACATATATATATATATATATATATATATATATATATATATATATATATATATATATAAAATTAAACCATGGTGCTTAAATGTTCTTTAATAGTAAAAGAATATCTACTCATCATCATTTAATTTTAGAGATTTGACGATAACGTATTAAGAAAATGGTTAAAATTGTGTCAGTTCTGTATAATTGACGACTTGGTTTCATTAGACAGAGACGACAAGTAGTACTAATTTTGTACAACTTAATGTTACGGACAATAATAATCAGAACTCCTTGTCATTTTCGTATGAAGGATAAAATAATCTAATAACTTCATACTTTCAAACAACATTAATAAAAACGAAAGCATATTAAAAAAATCACACGAAATTAGTTGTAGCTGTACACAAACTGAACTCCTTGTGACGAATTCATTTAGAATTACAAATTCCAATTCATTGATTTTTGTTTCTTAAGAAGAACTAACCTTTAAAAATATATGATTGGTCATTATCTATCTAATCTAATCATAGATAGCTAAAAAAAAAACTAATGTAATTCATGGTGGAAAAAAATGAGTTGACGCAAAAATATAACAACTTTATCCTTCTATGGAAATAATTTTTCATATTATGACCGATCATGATAATTATATGTGCCATAAACTCATGGGAAGTTGGCATGTAAGGTTAAGTGTCGAGTGAAAAGAGCAGAGCAGCTTTATGAAAGGAAAAAACTTTCTTTAATAATTTTTTTATGATAATTTTTTTTGATGGATATAGTTTATAATTGGTTCGTTTTAAATATTTTTTTAAAAAGAAATTTAAACAGACAAATGAAATGAAACGTATTATGTTATAAAAAAATTATTAAAATATGTTATAAAAATATTATAATCTTTATTAAAATAATTAAAAATATCAAAAAATTCAAAACTGAAACCTAATTATTTGTTTCTTTGTTTCCAAAAATCAAAGACGAATTTGAAATGAAGAACACAAAATAATGAAGTTTGTGTTGGATTTTTCCTTTTTGATGATAGGTTACACTAATAAAATCTTGTACTCTGCCTGTTTCTTCTCGTGTTCCCTATCTTGCACTCTAAGTAGTACTTCGAATAGGAGATCGTATAAACGCTGTTTGGATTTAAATTAAAATATTCAAACTAATTATTGGACGTTATGTCAAACTTTTTTTAAAAAAGAATTCAATTAAAATGTTAGCCGTCTTATAATTTATTAATTACATAATATAGGGAGTCTTTGTATATAAGTTTATGTTTTTCCATTTGTAATCTACTAATTGTATTCACAACCTAATTGTATTCAACCAAACCTTTACAAGTAAGTTAGTAAAAAAATATTAATGTATTTATATATACAAAAATTTATGTCCCAATTTGGTGGATTAAAATATGAATTAAAATTTAATTAATTTAATGATATTGATATTTTAAGTGAATTCAAAAATAAGCATGTTGTTACATAACCCAATTTATATTTTTTAAAGATTCCAAAAATACTTTAAACATTTAAGTCTTCAATTTCACATATATTTGTCCTATCCAAACACTTCAAATCTTTAATTTCATGAATATTCGTCTTCTCCTAGATAAAAATTGTATCTACTAAAAACAAATCTGATGTTCAAATTAACCAAATCTATCCGTTAATAATAAATGCGATAATTAATAAATATAATTAACATATTTCATAAAATACCTTATTTATACTATTGTTTATAGTCTTCACTTAGATAGATCCGAATAATGTAGTTCAATAACTTCTTCATCTTAAATTATTGTAGTTAATTATAAATTATATTGAATATTAGATAATTAACATAATGTAGTCCTAATCAAATAGAAAAAAGTCCAGTTTAGCAAGTCAACACTGTATTCAGTTAACAACAATAATTATGAACGTGAAAACATGTGTCATATTCAGTACATTAGCCTCCATACTTAACATTATGTTAAAGTCTTACAAAAAAAAAGTTTCATAATATCAATTGTCAGTAATTGAATTTTAGTGCTAGTGTTATTAATCTTAATTATAAAAATAAAAATTATATTTATTTGATTATGTAACTCTATAAAGCATAATTTAAATACATAAGAAAAGTTTATTCAGATTTATAGTACTGAAATACATATAAAAGAAATACATCGCCTGTTGTTTTAAAAAAAAAATAATCTTTACATATATTTAAATTAAACTTGAAAAGTTGGCCTTATCACACAGACATTGTGTGGTCATATCAACATTTGGGATTTGTGTGGTCATATCAACATATGGGATTGAACCAGCATCTTGTTAATCAAATAATTTAAGTAGCTCATCTTGTTAATTTCCATACATTAATTGTTGTCATACATTTCACCATTCACATTCGGCCTTGTAAATAATTAATAAAATAATTTAAATCATTGACCCTAATTATTATTTTTTTTTATAAAAGAATTGTTATCATACTTGAGTTTATGTTTGAAAAGTTTTTGGAAGTTAAAACATTACATCAAAACAGTTTAATTAAATACTCTGTTAAGGAGTGTATGTTTGAAAGTTTCTCAAAAAGCACATTCAGAATTTTCAAGAAGTTAAACAATTTATTTCCTTAAAACAAATCAAATGTATATGTATTACTTTTATATCAGTAATGAATTTAACATCTCAAATAAGGAACACAAACCATTCTATGTTAATGATAAAAGTAAGTTCAACCTATTTGTTATTGAGATGTCGGATTCGTTTAGAGGAAAATTATTCGTAGTCACATCTAAAACAGAAAAATATATTTTTTACACTGAATTTAGCTAATTTTATTTTCCTGACGTGCTTTTCATCTTCAAAATATTTAGGTGCAGGTTTATCTAGAAAAGTATGGAAAGATTGAAATCTAATTATATTTTAACCAACGGAGTTATAGGTTTGTGTGTTTGTTTCAGACAATTTTTTTTTAAAATTTAAATAAAAAAAAATATACAAGTTGGGCCCTTTTCAGGAACCAATAAGAGAGGCCATGTCCGTCCATTTGTCTATTCAAAAGGCCAATTCCATTCCTGATTGCCTACAAAATTTTGAAAGTTTCACGAATTGAAAAAGGTGAAGGAAGAGTAAGACTTAGATAAGACACTAAAATGCAGATTTAACAATTCAAACTTAATCATTAAGCATCTGTCCCTTAGTAGGCGATGAATGCTACGTAAAATTTAAAGATACTAATATATTTCAAATACCAGTCATTTATTTAACATGGGACAACTTTTTTCCGTTTTTGAATCTTTTAAAAAACATTTTTATTGTAAAGTTCAAAGATGATCGCTTTGGGAATTCAAAGTTAGGGGAAATTATAGATGTGGTAACAATGAGATTTTTCAGTGGCGAACATGTTGTTAGCAACCTTACTGAAAGAAACTATAATAAAAACTATGTGGAAAAGACAAGTATCATTTGTTAGTATTATTAATTGTAGGTTCAGAAATGACATTTTATTTTATTTTTTTCTAAAGCAAACTTTAACAAATTATTTATAGGAAAAAAAAACAAAGTGTATATGTGTACATATATAAAGCCAGATAAATAACTTTGAAGCAATTTTCTGACTACTTTTCATAATGTTAAGTACTTTTGGCGTTTGCCCATAAAGGTTAATTGTTCAGTATTAAGACTCTGTCAGTCTCATTATGCCTACCTTTTTTTATCATTTCTTTTTTCATTATGCCAGCTGCGAGTCCGAACTCCAATTTTGGCTCTCTTGTCCATCAGGTTAAGATTCATTTGGCCACCATTCTTTCATTCTACGGAATTTTTTTGGCAACACTTTTTCACCAGAAATTACTATACGTCAGTTGAAAAATCTCAACCCTTTTGACGTCCTCCTCAAATGACTGATTGCTGGGAGCGTATTTATTTTCTATAGAAATTCCTTCAGCAATTGTAACGCGTAATGATAGGAAATGGAAGTGGATTCACAAAGGAAATAATCTAAAATGGCCCATAAAACCGTACAAGACATTTGCAACGAAACAGCTAACCGTTGTTTGTTCTGCCAATATCCATCTATCTTCTTCCAAAGTTTACGAGAGAAATGAAATATCACGGCAGGAACCTAAAGAAGAAGGGAGTGCCCCCAAGAGGAACCATTATATTAAGACTATAATTAGCACTCAGCAGTTGCAAATTATTCAGCACATCAAAATTTAGATAAAGTAATTCAAACTCCACTCAAGTGCCCACAGCAAAGGCTGCAAACAACCAAAGGCAAAGGTCGGCTATCCGTAACACCGGATAGAAACTGGACAACGAAATGACATTCTGAGAGGCTTCAGATCTAACCACGTTCCATTTGTATGCGTTCATGTAATCACAGTTGGTGCAGATCGACCAGTGAATTCCTCCATTTTTGAAAGTTTCAATGCAACTTCCACCTGTAATTGGGATATTCAAATCAGTCAAGACTAGAGTTAAAAGCATCTTCAATTTGAAACATTTTAAGCATCTTACAAGAGGAGCAAGCGCCTCATTTGAAAGTCTCCCTATTTTTGATGGATCCTTTTCATATTGCTCAATGTATAGTCGAATAGTTGCACCTTCTGATCCAGTTCCAGAGAGACGGAAAATCTAGGGTAGCGTATTGAACATAAGAAAACAAGGTAGTTTAGTAGACCCCATGAAAAATGAAGAGAAAATGGAAAATTAAATATATCTCAAGGGAAAAAAAAATCCCACATCAACTTCAAGTTCCTAACAATGGAAAAAGATGAATATNGAAGATGCATTTTCAATTACGAATTTCCTCCCACTTCCATCAAGTTATTCGCAACAAATATTTCTCAATCAATAAACTCACCAATCGCGATCCATCCTCAAATAAATATCGGATTCCCTGATGTGAGGAGATGGAACCATCCACAGGATCTTTGTACTCAAATTCATCAGCGTGGGAAACCTTCGAAACATCTGACCTTACCCCGTTAATAATCCTAAAAGAAAGGGAATAAATTCATTAGATTTATCATAACACGCCATATTCAACCCCTTAACCGAGTAATCTTATTCCTAGGTCAAATACCGATTAACTAAACAGGTAACTGTAACATATTCATCAGTTCAAGTCCAACAGCTTATTTCTAAATTATTCTAAATAATTAGGAAATTCTATTGTGATGAGAAACAGATCAATAATTAGCACCCGAGGTGAACTAAAGCGGATCTACAATATCTATAATCAGCAGGGGAAGTGAACTGAAGCGGGAAGACATAAAAGGAAGTGGACCGATGCATACTTTTTCATGAATTTGTCAATATCTTACATGATAAACGTTTGGTTGTATTACCTAGGTTTTTTAATAATGGTAGAATTTTATGCTTTTGCTTTAGGTCAATGACTCCTGGATAAGTACACCAGAATGTCGTCAGTTTTTGGTTCTTTGGGGGATGCACTAGTTATTTGAGGTTTTTTTGTTGATAAATTGTGTAGGATACCCATGTAAGCAAGTATAGGACAGCTCTCACCCAAAGAATATCTTTATAAGAAGTATCAAGAAGATAGGGAAGAACTGTAAAATAACTATGGGGCTGCCATTATCCAGAAGTACAACGTACACATCAGTTTCTTGATATCAATTTAAATAATTTCATTCAATGATCAAATTGATTGCCAAAAGCTTTTAGTGCATGATAAGGGGGAAATATACTGTAAGGAAACTCTACTAAAATAATCTTGGTGTAATAAATTACGAATATTAACATACTCGTTGACTTCTGAAAGTGAGGACTGCAGCTTGACCAAATAAGCCATCAGTTCCTTAGCTGCACCTGCATCCACGTTCTTTAACGAAAAAAATTGAGGTCATTAACTGATTTTCAAAACGGGTTATAACAAAATGTGATAGTATCATACTTCGTAGTCATATCGAGTATAATAGTGGCGCCCATAAGTAGCCCAATGTTGGCGAACTATGTCTTCAACAGTGACAAGCTTGTCTTCAAGTTTATCTTTATTTTTATATGCAAGTATAGATAGCCAGGCCAGAACTGCCCAGATTCCATCTTTCTCACGAATATGGTCAGAACCTAACCACAAACATAAGGAATAATCACAAGATAAAACTAGGTTTTAAAAAAGTTTAAAGTTGAATTTTGCTCCTCTTAATGCATGGCAAAAACGTACCAGTCCCAAAACTTTCTTCACCACAGACTGAACATAATCCAGCATCCATTAAATTACCAAAGAACTTCCAACCTGTGGGGACCTGGTTTTGAATAATAAATAAATTAAATAATTGTGTGCCCGAAAGCCACTGCCAAATGTTTTCATAAGTAAAGGCATCGAAGAGAAGAGTACCTCAAAAAATTTCAAATTCAGATGTTTGGCTACAACATCCAGGGCAGCAGAGGTTGGCATGCTCCTACAAAATATTTACGGTTTAAAATTGGTAGACATTAAGCTCTAGATTAACAGCAGATCAACAACTTCTGTTTAATTCGATGCAAATTCTTCCTGTTTCATATTCCAACTAGAAACAAATTCAATCACACCTTTAACAGCAGCTAACTAGATAGTTACAAGACAGGACAATTACTAAACGTGTGCAAGTATAAGGTTGTCATAATAACTACATAAAATGGCTCAAGTGCACATTAGCACATGTGCTTCTGTATGCGCAAACACAGACTACTGACGAAATTGAGAGAGAGAAGAGCTTCAAACATATGAAAATGATGAAAACCTGGCAACACCCTTTAAACCAGAAGAGAAGTATGGTATAGCGTCAACAGCATTTGCAGCAATAATGGCCACGGAATCTGAAGGAGTGACAAAAAACCTAACAAACAAGGGATACACAAATATTACACTAAAAGGTAAGAAAATATTCAAATTCATCATAAATAAGGGTAACACTACCTTTTACCAAGTATCATGTTGCGATCTGCATCACCATCAGCAGCAGCACCAAACTCTGGGGGCTCATCTTGTGGTTCTGATTTGCCCAATCCCAATCGAGCAACCAACTCTTTCGCATAAGTCAAATTGGGGTCTGGGTGTCCTCCTCCAAAGTCTTCCTATATCCAATAAGTCATCCACAAATCAAAGACAAATCACCACCAGCAATCAGAATATTGAAAGCCATACTTGGAAATAATCAACAAGAGAATAAGACCTTAGGTGTACAGTTCAGTAAAGAGCTTTCTTGTGCTCCAAGTTCATCCACAAAAATACTCTTTGCATATGCTCCAGCAACCCCATGAAGCGCATCATAACTTCAATGAAGTTAAAGAAATTTACTATAAAGTTTGGAATTAAAAAAACTAAGAAAAGTTCTATATCAAAGTTTAAACATCATCCCCAAAATATACCAGAAAGTGAACTTNGGAGAGGACANCAGTTTCTTGATAGATTCAAAATNAAAAATTGACCTGCAAAATTTCAAGCATGGAGTAAGAAAGGATTGAATCAGTAGAAGCAAGTACAAATATAGAACATTTAATGATCTTATTAANATAAGAAAATAAAAGAATTGCTTGTTGTAAGAACAATTGCCTTATGTGATACCAAATTGGATACTCAAAAAGGAAAAGGCAGGAAAGTCTATTAAAAGAAACTTATGCAGCTTNACAAATTTAAACATTTTCTTCTTTCAATGTTCTCCAGTTTCGCAGCTCAATTGGCAGTTGTCATCACGATATGACATGACAAAAGAAATCCAAATGCATAAAAATTATTTGTATTCATGCAGAGTGTACAATGAAGTTGCAAACTCTTACTTCATCAATTTTATATAATCACTTGCCGAATCAAAAACCTCAACGTCAAATGGTCCTTCAGGGCCTGTAAAGTTTGTAACACCTGTTGTGGTGATATCCACCTGGGTAGACAATCAGAGAATGGGAAATATGGGTTAGATTGATACAAAAAGTACGGTCTTAATTAAAACAAGGTGATATAAATAAAGAAAAGGGAAAGATTTGTAGCCAGGTCTTGAGCAGTACATCTGGAAGATCTGCAGCAATCAGGTACTCCTTAATTGTTGTAGTGAATTCGTATATCTTGTTAGTAATTCCCTCTGGTGCAGGTCCACCGTTTTCCATGTTATATTTAATACCAAAATCCTACAACATGGAAAAAAATGACAGTTACAATCATTTGGAGTTAATGTTACAACCAATTAGATATCAGTATAATACTACCAAAGAAACTCCCATCCACTCCTACAGTTATCTATGAAAATATTCACCTTGTTAACTTAATTATGTCTCGTTGATATCTAAGAAAAACAATAATTTTATAACCACAAGATTATTTTGGGGAAGGGACACTCTGAAATATGTTCATGATCACATAAACGCAATATGTTAAGGTTCACATAGATCAACTTGTCACTGAACTCTTCCCTGCATTTTAAAAATAATATTGTGTAATTACATGTTTCCCTGATATTTCTTGCTCTTTGGTTTTTGACTACTTGCTACCTTTTTATCTTCTGTAAAGAAAAAATAGGTATTATCACTTATCGTTGGGTCATACAAGATAAAAAAAATGAATAGGGCACAATTTTTTTTCATGTCATTTGTAACTCCGTGAAACACAAATTATATTGATCGAAGCAATGTAAGTCAACCTCAAACAACTCAACTGGCCAAGCTATAGGCTAATTGTCAGCAAACCTAGTCCAGATTTCAGAAACAGAACGTGAGAGAGATCCACAGATTAAATTACTATACTGGATATAATCATACACGTTAATATCGTTTAACTCGTCTAGAAATAATTAAAGTAATTCACAGCAATTCTCACCTCATCAGGACCACCGGGATTGTGACTTGCTGTCAGTATAAATGCACCTGTTGCCTTGGATCCCTGTACAGATAACAATTTTTTTAATCACTATTTTTGCTTTAATTCAGCAGATAAATATATTACCTGATGTTCTTCCACTATAAAATCATGCACCATATTCGAAGAACAAAAAGCATTCTAAGCATAATAATGAGATAGCAAATAATGAGAACCAAACTGTAGAAAACATTACTCACATCAGCTCCAACTCTTTCACGTATGACAGCAGACACAGCAGGAGTTGAAAGCAATCCATTTTGACCAACCCAAACACGTCTTACACCATTTGCTGCTGACATTTTAGTTATAATCTGCAGATTCATTAAGATCATTAATGATGTGCAGAATAATATGACACTAAAAGAAAAACAAGTTATTGAGCATGAAAAGAATATCCACTGCGTGTCCTCCCACGTAAGAAAGTGTAAGTGAAGAGATATTTAACCAATGGTGTACTGAGTTAAAGAAACAAAACAAGCCTTTTCCAGAGTATAAAACATTGAAGCTGGAAAATAAAATTTTGGTTTCTACTCCTTGTTATCATAAGATCCAAACCTGTACATTTTCATTTGTTTAATTAAAAAATGTAGTATATTTCATGGACGAAATCATGAATTATATCTAAAAGAAAAGTGGTGAAGTCAGATTAGTCCAAATATCTGCCTTTGTTAGATGTAGAACAAATAAAATTAAACCTAAAGAAAAAGAAAAAAGCTCAATGTCAAAGTGACCGCATCGGAAAAAATAGTAAGGCAACAAAGCAATGCAAATGACAAATTTTCCAAAGTGTTACCATTTTGCCAGCACTTATAAAGTAATTCATAAACCAAATACTTCAGACACCACGAATACTACACTGAAAGCAACAAAAATTGGCAGTGGAAAAGTACCTGAATGGCTTCCTTTGAAAAATAACGACCATCACCAGATACAACGAGTGTTGCACCTACAAGAATGGAAGAAACAGTTCTCACAATCTTATTACAGTATAATGAAACCAGAAAAGGAAAACAGTTTCTGAAAAGATATGATGAATCCCTATCTTCTTTTGTCATCAGAAAAAGGCATATTCATTTCTGGCGCAGTACAGCTGATAACAAAATTTCACTACCGTGAGTTTGAAGCAAAGTAAGAAAATCGAAGGATTCCTACCTCTGACTTTTTCCTCGGTTAATGCATTGAACGTTGCCTGAACAAAGTTATGGAGGTAATGAGGTTGAACAAATACTTTCACCTGAAAAGATCCATCAAGCAAGGAACCATTACTATTAATAGAAGAAATAACAAGCAACGAAGAAGAAAGCACAGATGTGAAACAGATCTTACAACAGAAAAAATAATTCAAACTACATTGCAATTCCAAACAACTAAACAATTAAACTGATCCTAAACGGCGTATATCGAATTCGTTCTGATCCAATCGCGATTCATCTCAAACACAGCGCATAAACTCACATGCAGCTCAATCAAAACAACATGATCCGAAGGAGATCGGAATCAGAATAACTCGTTTCAAGACAAGATCCAGCACTGCAGCTCTGAGAAGAAGAAAACAAGAAAGAATCTACGGAGCGCGGAGAAATCAAAGGATGAAGTGATTTGGGAATGAATGAAATGGCGAGTGAGAATTGAGAAGAAGTAGAGAAGAAATGCAACCTTCTTGCGGAGACCAGAGGTTCCAGGCTTCTGGCCATCGAAGGGAGTAGTGTCTACGCGCGAAACGTTGAAGAGCACCATGGACGGTTACCTGAAGAAAGGAAAAGAAAATCCAGAAGGTTGAGATGAAAGAGAAAGTGTGCTGGTGAGAGAAAATCTGTTAGTGAGAGAAAGGTGCGACGTGTATTTATAGGTGGAAGGAAGAGGGTGGAAGAGGAAGGAGAAGAGGACCTTAATGAGTGGAGTTTGCAGTAGATGAACGCTTATTTAGATGACATTTGTGCGACGAGGAATTTTATGGGAGTCTCTTCCTGATTTTCCATTTTCTAAGACCTTCTTATTTTCTAACCATCAATAATTACTTTAGACTTAAATAAGACTTACTACAATATATTTCTCATTTTTATTTTTTTTTATAAACTTAATAAATCCTTTTTTAAATAAATTGTAAAACCTTTTATTAAAATGATATTTATTTATATTTTTTTACATATCATATTATTTTTTTAATTTATATTTAAATATTTAAAATTCTACCATCGTTATAAAATTCAATAACTTTGTTGTATGTGGCATTATTACTACACGATGATATAAAAAAGTTATACTGACATATATTTTAGTTAAAAAATAAAAACTATTTTAAATTGTAATTAATGTTTTTTATATTAATCAATACTTGTCATAAATATACTAAATAACCAATATTAACAGATATTATCATGTTTTCAAATTTTAAGGAGTGCTTAGCTACATTGACGTTGATTTAGAAAAACACGTCATCCATGATTCAACATAATTAGTTTAATGACCTTCGATAATGAAGCTAATTATTTATTTCTTAGAAACCTCATTTTGTCTTTGTGAAAAAGAGAATGAATTGTTTGATGAAAAACATAATCAAATCGTATATTTCAATTACCTTTTATTTTACAAACATATACGCCTAATCGAAAAAGATAGGCTATTTGTGTATTGGGACCATGGATTTAATTGCAGGTACTAACATATTTATTTTGAATTGCTTTGGTAATATTCCAACCTCAAAATGCTTTATTCCCTTTTATAATTTTAATCACCAGAATGGACATTAGGCAAATGAAAGTAACACAGCTATATATGAGTTTGGTCTACCCAATCATTTGTTGCTCTTTATTTTAAATAAAATTTCAACACAGCAAAATAAAATGAAAAAAAAAAAAAAAAACTCATGAAGAACAGTGACAAAGATGATAATAAAATTAAAATAAGAAACTTAGCGAAGAACCTTTACGCAACTTTTAGGTTCCATTAGTTATGCAATCCCCGTATATAGTTGGAAACCTGTCATTTCCTTACACGAGCGTACCAGAATGGATGCCTTTTCCTTCTCACATCACCATCATTATACATTGAATCCGAAATTAGGTTAGATTAACAAAATCTTATATAATTTTAAAATATATAAAAACCACTCTATTTTTTCTTAATTATAAAAAATATTTTTACAATAAAAAACAGCTACCTAATTGAATTTTAATCAAATGTCATGTTCTTTTAAGAAAATAATAAAAATGTTATTTAACCGAATTGTATAACATTTTATCCATGAATAGCAAATAAGTAACTATTATATATATGAAAGGCACAAACTGTTTCATATTGTTGCAGTTATTTCAGGGTTTAGGGTCTACATATGCATGCATGATGCCCATCACCCAAATAATAAAAAAAAGGACACTTAAATAACTATTGCATGAAAATGAAAGACATCAAACCTTAAACTTTGATCATGAATACCGAATGTTCGGTTTGAAAAAATTCTGACAGAAGAGATGCAACTATGAGCTGCATGAGAGACTATCAAATGATTGGGACATTGCAGTGGAAAAATCTTTTGATCTTGGAGGAGAAGAGAGGAAAGGTTTTGGTGGCATTTCCAAGGAATCCGCACTACCTAACAACATGTCAATCACTCTACTTATGGTAGGTCTGTGAGAAGGAATTGTCTGAATGCACCACAAAGCCACCATAGTCATTCTCTTTGCTATTTCATTCTCCTCACCAGACAATATCCCATCAAGTCCCAGATCATTGCCCTGCTCAAGCTTCTTGTAAATAACCAAGTGTGGGAAATATAGTTCGCTTGATCGACTAGCTTCAACGTTGATGTTCTTCTGTCCTCCAACCATTTCTAGTAGCATCATTCCATAGCTGTAAACATCAGACTTGTGTGAAACACCTCCAAAACTTTTATTGAACACTTCAGGAGCCACATACCCTACTGTCCCTCTAGCATTTGACATTGATATAATGCTTTCATCTATTGTGCTCAGCTTGGCAAGTCCAAAATCTGATATCTTTGGGCGATAAGTTTCGTCCAAAAGGATGTTATGTGGCTTGATGTCAAAATGCAGAATCCGAGTGTTGCATCCTTTATGCAAATACTCAAGTCCTCGAGCTATGCCTATTGCAATCTGGTTCAACCTGTCCCAACCCAAGGGTGGAGA
The DNA here is from genome assembly GCF_000741045.1 of Vigna radiata var. radiata. Lineage (NCBI taxonomy): Eukaryota > Viridiplantae > Streptophyta > Magnoliopsida > Fabales > Fabaceae > Vigna > Vigna radiata. The sequence continues at coordinate 51,336,127 of NC_028357.1, read as the reverse complement.
AGTTGTTTTATTTTTGTCTGCTGATTTCTTGTGAATGTACTTCTCAAGTGAACCATTGGACATAAACTCATACACGAGGGCTTTTCTGCTTCCATCTAGGCAGAATCCAAGGAGAGAGACAATGTTAACATGAGATGTTTTGCTTATGCTAGCAACCTCATTGATAAACTCTTCGCCATTCTCCTTTGATTCGTTCAGTATCTTCACTGCCACCGAACAACCGTTGAGTAACTTTCCTTTGTACACAGATCCATAACCACCTTCCCCCAGTTTAATTTTGAAGGAGTCGGTCATTTTCTTAACATCAGAGAAACTGTATCTCTTTATACCCATAGAACCTTGGCTTTCAAGGAAGGCTTCTATAATTCGATCATTCTTTTTGATCTTGCCCAATTGTATTAATATAAATTTCCAAATTCTAGCTTTGTTGCGGCATATGATCACAGCGATTAGTGGTAGTGCAAATCCAGTACCGACGAAACCTGTTAGCAGAGTTTATGATCGATTAAGATTGTCTTACATGATATATGTCGAGAAAACACATGCACATAATATAAGAAGTGTTTGCAAAAAAAAAAAAAAAAAGCACCTAAAACCAGCTTCAACACTCTGCTATTCCTGCTACCTGCACGAAAAAACATACGTCACTATAATGATTGAGATCTTAATGGACAAAAATGTCACATGTGAATTCAAACTCCAATTATAACAGTGAGTATTATGTTTAAAAATGTTAAATCCTACCAATCCTAATAAGTTAAAGTGAGTGTTACAATTTTCAAACTTAACCCCGTGATTGATTCTTGAACTCCAACAAGTATCTACCTAAACCACACCAACACGTGGCCTACCATTACTCTGGAAGGCAGTGGTAACTGAAAAGTCAACCATTGCGGAAAACGAGCAGAAAGTGTTGCGTGTCTATTAGTCATGCCACGCTGGTGTACTTTTGTGACCTGTTTTTTCATCAATATGTAGTTTATTATTGTTATTATTTTATTATATTATACAGTAAATTAGTAATATGCAGATGCTGCACAAGGTATATTTGTTTAAACTAAATGGGGTTCCGATTAGCTGGAACGTCTCATCTGCAGCATCCAGGTCAAACTATGATGCTAAAACAAACAAAAAAAACTTGACTCTGTTTGCTATAATTCTAAGCATTTTCACTGCCAAACTAAAAATTATTGCCACGTAGATTCCCTATATTTTAACCATGTTTCTTTCACATGACGCACATTCCCAATTAATATATTTCCATCACTGTATCTACAGTCTAAAATGCCATTAATATCAAAAGGAGAAAACTAACACTAGGAAATTATGACTAGTATTAGAGGTTTTCCTTTTTAATACAATTTGTTAAGTTTTTCATTAACTACGTTTTACACTTAGATGAAACATAATCTCCTTCGTTATGTATTTTCTTCACCTTTATCATTTAGGATGAGTTAAGCTTGTGTGTGCATGAGACCAAAATGGTAGGACACTAAATAATAGAAACCTTTTTGGTCTATCAGTATTCAATTCAGAAAATGAAGAGATAAGAGAAAAGAGAACATACTTTCGTGAGTAGAGCACACTGAACCTCGAGTTCCACCCGAGCAATAACAAGAAAACTGATCGGAATCATTCTCATTCGTTCCACATGCTCCTCCAGAATCCCTGCATGCTGTGCACTGAGAACTCCACTCTGCATCAAACTTCACATCAAACCCTTGATCCAACGCTTTCTTCAGCGGCTCAATCCCGTTCCCAGAATCCCAAACAACACCCTCTGAAACTTGCACCAGAACGCTAACCCCGCAGTTCTGAAGGCCCGGGAACTGCCTCAGCTGAGTTCCATTGACCACATAGAAAGCGTGTTTATTAGTATCATTCTGACACGTAAAGGAGTTTCCCCCGACAGAATCCTGAGAGGGGCAATCGTAGAATACAGTGACATTCTGGACGGTGGGGAGGAAAGAGAAGGGACTGGAACTGAGAGAAGTGTTGGTGAAATTGGAAGAGCAGCGATCATAGACAAGGTCTGTTCGCACCATTCTCATGGTGGAAGCCGTTTGGTTGATGTGTAGTACATGGAAGTTCATGGAACCAACTTGAAGCGAAGTGTTTCGGTTATCCATGCAGGTGAGGTTGAAGCCATTGCGGCCACAAAACTGGGGTCGGTTCCCTCCCCAGAAAGGATAGGATATGTTTGTGAGAGTTCCACAACTGAAAGATTGGCTGCAAATGGAGTAGGTGTTGTTTTGTTGTTGAGAGTAGGATTGTGGCAAAGTTGCTAAGAAGAAAGCAAGGGCGAGTATGGATGCAAGGAAGGAGGAAGGGGTGGTCATAGTTGGATGGCTGGATGAAAAGGCCTGAGTGATCTTAATGGTGAAGCCTGGCATGCTTTCGTTGAAAACTTGGAGACAGAACAGAAAAGTGGGTAGTTTCTTTGATCTTTACGGAAAGAAAATTAAGGCAAAAGAACAAGATTTATCAAGTGGTGTATGGTTGTGTTTTGATTGTAGTATTATATACCATTTTCTGAAACGAGGATGGATAAAATATTTGAGTGGATAACAGAAGTTTCATTTGACTAACTAGAATAACAGAGGAATAGAACTTCTTTTGTGGAACTTTTTGCCCTTTCACACGGGGTAGCTTTTGGTGCTGTGGCAATATACCCGAGTGCATCACATGTGTCCGAGAAAAAGATTTTTACGAAAAATGAAACTTTCAAGTAACCTGATAAGTATCTTAAGATTTCTATATCAGTCTTTTTCATTCAATTTTTTTATATGGACAGACCCTTATTATTTTACCACGTACCTATAAAATGTGACAAAAGCTCTGAGCAGAATGCGGATATTTATACACAAGGAAAATGATACTTGTATATTATAACTTAGTCTTATTTATCGCGCAACAATTTCATTTCATGTGTAATATGTATATGTTCTTTTTTTATCTTAATTGAACTCCTCTGTTAAATCCTCCCATGCATTAGACTTGCTTCAAGTTAACTATCATTAACTAATCTTATAATTAACTCAATTAGCAAGTCCGCAGGTAAATTAACTCTTCAAGCTTCTTTATCTCGACTATTTACACAATCATTAACAGTATTGGAAAGTTGATTTTGGAAATGGAAACTTAATTATACAATAGTTCTTGGAAGTTCTGAAAATGTGAGAATCAATCGCTGCTACTAGTGGTGCAAATATCCACTTCAGTTTTCATAGGACTAAATATGAATGGCTCGGGTGGAATTTGCAATTGATCCGTGCTTCCTTCTAACATTTCAACCACCCGACTCATAGCAGGCCTGTCAGAAGGGATTGTCTGTATGCACCACAATCCCACAATAATCATTTTCTTACAAATTTCATTTTCCTCTGGGATCATACCTTCATGCCATGCCAAATTTTTTCCCACCTCAACGTGCTTGTATATCCAATGGGGAAAATATGTCTCACTTGAATGACTTGCTTCAATGCTGATATTTTGCCTTCCTCCAACCATTTCCAAAATCATCATTCCATAACTATAAACATCAGATTTATACGAAACCCCTCCAAAGCTTCTGTTCCACACCTCTGGAGCTATGTACCCAACTGTCCCTCTAGCACCATACATAGATATGATACTTTGTGTGTTTGAGCAGAGCTTGGCCATCCCAAAATCAGAGATTTTAGGACAGAAATTTTTGTCCAAAAGAATGTTGCTTGGTTTTATGTCAAAATGTAATATCCTAGTGTTGCAGCCTCTGTGCAAGTACTCCAATCCTTTGGCTATTCCTTCAGCAATGTGGTGTAGCCTTTGCCAACTCAAAGGTGGGTCAGTTTCCAAATTCTTGTTGTGAATATACTTTTCAAGTGATCCATTGGGCATAAAATCGTATATAATAGCCTTCTTCTTGCCTTCAAGACAGAAACCAAGGAGATTAACGATATTTACATGGGATGTTCTACTGATGCTTATAACCTCGTTGATAAATTCTTCCCCGTTTCCCTTGGAAGCATTCAGTAGCTTCACAGCCACGGGAGATTTGTTGCATAGATTTCCCTTATAAACTTGACCATAACCACCTTGTCCCAGTTTGGACTCAAAATAATTGGTCATTTTCTTGATATCTGAATATGAGTACCTTTTTATGGGAAGTGGCCCATTATTTCTGATGAAAGCCTCAATGTCTCGATCAATCTTTCTCGCCTGCCGAATGTCTGACAAAATTGGTGACAATTTTCTTCCAAAAATGTAAATTACGACGCATGTCAGCAGTGCACCAGTTCCTCCAGCTACAATAAAACCTGCAAGCAAAAGTAGAAGGTAATTCAGCTCTTCTAGTCCTTGAAATGAAGGTTCTGAAATTTCGATACATTCACAATGTGAGGAACGTATCAAGTATGTCATGGTTTAGTTTAACTTCTAAATTCGGTGACATAAATGATGACAGACCACATAAATCATTTGCTTTTCAATATAAACCAGAACTAGTAACAACAGATGAGTCATCTTTTCACAACGCAGGTTGTCTTGGTTTGGTACTTTGTTTCTTATATAGTTCATGCCACTTTCACCCCCCCTCTTAGTTACTTTTTAATGTTTCTGCTATCGAAAATTCTATCAAAGAGGTTGTAAAAACAGTTTATACAGTGAGTACACCTTTTTGCGAAACAAGAAAACGACAAGAAATATAATTAAAGACATAAATTATACCTATAATTAATCTTGACAAACCAGAACTGCTTCCCCCTGCTATTAAAACAGAACATGATCAGTTAAATAATAAAACTCATATGCAACCATATCAGTATAACTCAATTGTTTAATATGTGGAAATGGTCGGAACCATGATAGTGCAAAGTATTCTTATTTAGTTTATTACACCATTTGGCAACAAGCATACCATAACACGAAGTGTCTTTTGTACTTCCATCCTTGCAGAAACATAGGACCTTCTTCTCGGGGTTACTGTAGCCGCAGACTCCATCACTAGCCTCGCACTGAAGGCAATACGAAGCAGTGTGCCACTCAAGAACAAACCCTTTATCCATGGCACTCGGAAACTGGCTTATCAAGTCACCGTCACTTGTAATCGCATCCTTCATCACTGTGACCACAATCTTTTCCTCACAGTTCCCGGACCAGTCAAAACCTCTGGCCTCGTTCCCCGACACAAACACAAAAGACTGGTTTGCCCCAGAACGGAGACACTGGATAGAAGGCACACCAGAAGGGTAGTTAGTGCAGTTGTAGTAAAAGCTAAGGTTTAAGTTCAAGGGGGAGTGAGTAAGCGGTAGGTTGCCTAAGGGAACAGCGTGAAGTGCCTTTGGACAAGTTTGGTTGAAAGTGTCAGGATCCAGCAGCTTGAGGCTATGGTTCTCATAGTCTATATTTTGTACCGTATAGTATAATCCTATGTGAGAAAATATTGTGACGCCGCCACTACAGAGAAGGCCAAGTTCATGGTAACCGCAGAGTTGGTCAGTAAGGGAAAGCCAAAAAGGGTAGCTGATGTTAGGTCCAGATGAGCAGCGTTGAGTAAGGCATGTTGGTGAGAATGATGTGTTGTGGATGGCAGAGGTATTGGTGAAGAAGAGAAACAGGGTAGAAACAAAGCAAACAAGTGCAATTTTGATGAACATCAGGACCAATACAGCATAACCTATTCGGTATTGGGAAGAAGAGGGTCTGTTTCAACATATACTTGAGATTAATCAGACTTCCAAAGTCCAGAGCATGAAGGAAATTTCTGAGGAGATAGCAAAGTTGAATTTTCGTTACCCAAACACATCATAACTCGTTTCTGGTCAATGAGAGAAACAGATCATAGTAGCCAAGGAGAATCTGTTTCCCTTTTCTCACCTTCTACTTTTCACATTCATTAATTCTACTTTTCACATTCATACAATCAATGAAATGAAAATGTTTAGTAACCTGCAACTTAATTTTCATATCATTTCTATATTTCTTTTAATTCATATAAAATATAATTAAACTAAAAAAAAAATTATAACAAATATATATATATATATATATATATATATATATATATATATATATATCAAATATATTTTATCTAAATCTTCAATCCATCATGTACACATTAAATATTCTAAATATTCATAAATAATCTAACGATGATATGATAATTTTATCAAACAACAAACCAATTAATACCATTTTAATATATAAATTTTAAATCTAATTCAATTCTATAAAATTAATTTATAAAATATAGCTTTTATTCCCTTGTATATTATATCTATGTCTTATTTTTAGTTAATGTAAAATATAAATATTTCTAAAAAAACAAAATTATAGAACAAAATTCCAAATAACGTGTTGACGAGAGTATCATATTCACTTCTCAGGGTCTTACATGAGTAGGTGAGAAGGAAGAAAATTTGAACAATTATAAGTTCTTATATTTTCGATGAGATTAGATTTGCATTATTGAGCTCCAAATATGTAGGAATTGTTTTTTTATCTGTAATATTATTATTAATTTTTTGGTTTGCTTGTTCACTAAATCTAAACGTGTTTAAAACGAATAAGATAGTCCATTCATTTAAAACGAAAGAAAACTTAATTCAATTGGATAATTTTAGAATATATTCTATACAAGTTTTGGTCCATTCTTTTAATTTTGGAAATATATTCTAAAATATAAAAGTTAAACATTTTTATAGGACAGAGCAAGTTAAACCCTTAATTGGGTAAGCAAGAAAAAAATAAATGGCTCACAAAACACAAAAAACAAGACTGGGTCCAAAATTAGATCCAAAATAAAAACAACGATTTCCATATCTTTCTTTGTATTCCCCTTTCCTCATTTATTTTTCTGTACAATGACATTTGATGTCATTTATAGATTAAGAAATGTCTAAGATTTTTTTAAATACTCACAAAATTTATTTAGCCAGAAATAAATTATACAAAAATGGTAAAATATTGAAGTTTCCAGAGTGAGATAGTACAATCTTTACATGGATTGGATTGACTCATTGTTATTAGTTTAACTAAAAATAATTTATTTAAACACGATTCACTTTTATTTAAATCAAACATTTTGTAACTTCTCTTGATTCATTATATATTAATTATTTAAATGAATGGATTCCCTTAAATATGTTTTATTAAATAATTTCATTTTAAATATTTATCTTATTACAAAGTAGATTTGACTCAACTCATTTATACATAGTATTACAATCAAATTGTTCACTTAGTGAGCAATTTAAATACAAATGTGATAAAAAAATGATAAAGAATTATCGTTACTGGATTACGAAATGATAACTTTCAACTTCAAATTCGTTTAAATTATGATTAAGTGAATCAGTTTGACTTTGACTTCCATTTAAAAAAAAAAAAAATTTATTCTAACGCATCTCAAACTCATAGTGAGCCACATTGTTTCATGGAATTGAACCAACTTTGATATCTAAAATTTTGATTTACATAACGAGGGTCAAAAGGCCTATATTTGAAAATAACTCAAAGGTAAAAATGCCCACAAAAATCACATGGATAAGGATAAACCCATGAACTATTTTTTAAAAATAAAAAAATAATATTTAAAAGTGAAAATGAAAAAATAAAAATATTTACTTAAAAATTTGTGTACATATAAAAAATATTTACTTAATCTAAATCCAAACCTAAAATAGAATGAGAAGGGTTAGTTTAAACATCAGTTAAGTTAGACTAAGTTGGAACCATGTTAAGCTAATTGAGACAAGCCCTTGTTTACATGGTCCTAGGTTAGACTAAGTTAAAGTCAGGTCAATGTGGGTTATGTTTTGATCAAGCTAAAACAAACTGAGTTAAACTCAAGTAGAGTTGGGCTTCACCCAAGTTGTGTTAAGTCGGATTGAGTCCAATTGCAACCAAGTCATATTAGACTAAGACAAGCTCGACTTGTATCAAGACAAGTATTGTGTTGGGCTAAGTATAGGTCTGGGCGAGTCAAGCACGTGTCAATATTGTTGGGTGGGACATAACTTAAGTTAAGTTGAGTTGAAAACGTGTTAAGGTTGTTAGGTTGGACTCAAGTTCAATCAGTTTCAAGCCAAATCGAGTTGACTTATACACGAGTTAAGCCAAGTTGTGTTTGATCCGAGCAGGTTAAGTTGGTTCGAGCGCTCGTTATGCAAATTCGAGTTAGATCCACATTGGGCCAAGTAGAATAAGGCCATGTCAAGTCAAGATGAGATAGATTTGACTCAAGTCAGTCCTATGTTAAAAAATCTTGGATTGGATCCATGTTAGGTTGGGTTAAGCCTAGTCTAAACTGGGTTAGATTGGCCTAATCAAGGCAAGTTGGGTTAGACCAAAGTTAGGAAAGGTCTAGTTGAATTAGTTTCAAGTGATGTAAGGTCAAGATGGATCAAATAGAGTCTAGGTTGGATCCAGTCTAAGTTAAAAAAGGTATACTTGAGTTAAATTTAAGTTATATGAAATCAAATTAGGTTAAGTTTAGGTCAAAATAAGCTTAAACAAGTGCAGTTGGACCTAAACATTGTAATTAAAAAACAAATGATAAAAATTAGTTAAAGATGAATTTATAATTAATATAATATATATATATATATATATATAATTATTATTTAGAATATTATAAGGACTTGTATAATTTTATAAAATATTTAAAAGGTAATTGAAATCTTAAAAAGTAACTAAACTGAATCTAACATTAATTTATTTTATGTGTGAATTTAGAGAGTTGAATTCAACCACTCATTTAACGAACTAATAAAAGAAAATTATTTTAGAAATTTCTGAGTTAATTAAATTTACATACTTGCAAGAACATGTATTTAAATTTGTGTTAGTGTGTTAGCAAAAAAAGGAGAAAAAAAAATCATTCTAGATTTTATATTTTTTACTTTTCTTACAAGTGGCAAAACAAAAAACACTAATGGATAAAATTGATTTTGGAGAGAAATATATCAGAAAAGAAAAAGTTGGGAGAGACAAAGGAAGGTGACAAAAAGGAAATCACATACATTGCTTATTACCTAATACTCTGAGTTTGCAAAGTAAAAGACCATTTGTTTATTATATTTAAAGACTATACATAAACTCAATTAATCAGTGACTAACTAACATGTAACACAATAATAGTTGTTGGTTTTAGGTCACAATGAAAGTGATCTGGTGATGGGTGAAGTCGCATCAGCTATTTATTCATCCAAATCAGCTACCAAATGTATAGAAAGACTTAATTTGGAACAATTTTCCATTGCTGTGATTGGAGAAAAAACACATGAACGTAAAACCAAAGGATCAGATCATTTCTAACCATTCATAAAACGTACATTTTTTTTTTTCTGATTGCTGAAAAGATGGTAAAACATAGCAACACAGGCACATCGAAGGCAGGTTGCATTTTTTGCAGTGTGAGGCCTCATCTTTGCACTTATCCTTGAAATGGACCTGACAATTCACTGCAGCTAACAAAAAAACAGAGAAAAAGAAAGTGAAGCCAATATAAGCCAAGAGAGGCTGAACACTTGTCTCTAAGTCACTAAACCTAATTTGATTCTTCAACTGTTAACTCTTATTTACAGCTGAAAGTCAAGCACTAAAACTTTTCCTAGTTCCACCTTGTGGCACCATCACTGTCAGATTGTGAATCTGAGAAGCTGTAAGGTAAAGCTGGAAGAGCGTTATTCACAAATGATGTTGTGCCAAATGTTGCATTCACACCCCACTCACTGCCCCCAATCTGTGCATTATGTGTTGATGCATAGTACTCGTTCTGATCATATGCTACACCAAGATTGTTTGGAATTTGCTCCATGCTCTCACCTACATAAATTAATGTAACTGAATTTCAGGAACTGCAGAAAAATTCACATATTATACAACACATCGATTAAACAGAACTACTTTTATACCTTGGGTTAACAGAGCCTCGTCAATTTCCTCCAAGTCATTCCATCTAGTATATGCTTCTCTCACCAATTTTTCCATATAGCTCTGCATATGTGCAACCAATTGAAATGAATAATAAGATCAAATGAAAAAAGACCTAGAAAAGTGAGGGAAGAAGTTACTCTTACCTTTGTGAAGTTGCTTAACTCGCTTCCCGGAAAACCTTGGCCATTAATTTCAGCTTTAACCAATTGGCAAATGGAATTGAGAAAGATGGTAAAATTTTGCCCACGGAAGACATAGTATTTCTTCCCCTTCTCACAAGTCTTTGCATGCTTGATTGTCACATCCCACATTCTCTCTGACATCCCAGCGCCCAAAATCTGCTTCCAATAAATACAAATTATTATTTACCACATCACAGACAAAATCACAAACACTTAAAGTACGACAAAAGAACTTGTCGGTTTTTATAACCCTTTCTTCTTTAAAATTAGTATGATTTTTTTATCCTGTTTTTGCGTTTTCGTGCTTTTTAATTACTCAACACAAGGAATTGAGAAATGAAAATATGTACCTTTCTGAGCCTCTGGCCATCAACAACAGACAACTTGAGAAAGTCTTGCACACTGTTTATTCCCTCTCTGGACAGTTTTTTGTGGAAAGCTCCGTCTTTTCCGATCTTCTCTAGGCGCCACACTTCGTCATTCAGCATGGGTGGGTGATGTTTCTTGTACACTTCAAATCAATCAAAAAATACACATTCAGTATGGGACAACAACAGAATTATCATCACACCAATAATAAACCTAAGTTCTGTACCAAATTTTATGTCACAATCCAAAATAAATAAATAAATCAATGCATCAGAATTCTTTTAAAGGTCCACTTGATACGTGTTTTTTGACTGTGGTTTTGAAACCAGTGACCTGAGACTGTCAGATTGGCAAAACCGGAGTAGAAGTTGGTATGAATGATGTGTCAATGTATTATTAGTTTCTTACATTGGTGGGACCATGGTTGATGATGTCTAAGCAAAACCCTCACGATTACTTGTATGTTTGACCATCAATCACTTTCGAGACATCACAGATAAAGAAAGATGAAAACAAAAAAAATTAAAAGGATCAGTATTGCACTATTGCTTGCTGTAAAGGGTGAAAATGAAATGCCCTATATTGTAGGAGCTGTGGCCAATGTACTTTTCTATTGCTGTAAAGTACGATGTGGATACTAATTAATAAATTCCAAGTCACAATCTCTAAACAATTTTAATAAATGATCATGGCTTTACCTTCACACCAAGGTTCTAAATTCTAATGCAGTTTTTGACTATTTCAATCTTACACACATTTGAACAATTCTTTTCACAGAAAATCCATAACCTGAAAATTCTTATGCTTAAACAAGTGAGAAATTTTCACTGTTTTTGTTTAATTATATATCCAAACGCATCATAATTTTATCAAGGTGAAAACTGTGACCATAGTTGCTATCTTTTTTATTTATCCTCACCAACCATTCTTTTTTGTCTTCCAATTCTTCCAGATTCTCATAACAGGATTTGGAAGATCAGATTCAAAAAGCAATAATTGGACCAATTGGTAATATTATATTAAGTGTATATTCTGCAATGATTTACTGACGCAACTATATTAGACTAAATAGGTTGACTGAAGATACTTTTTCTTAGCAGACACAACCTTTGAAATAACTAGTTGTTCCATATCCACAGAAGAAATTATATATTTTAAGAGTGAGTTTGTGCCAGAATGTTAAAAGACATGCGAGATGAAAAGAGGAGGAAAAGAAATTCATGGTAAGATTGATATAAGAGAAAATGAAACAAAAGAACACTATAATTATATATCCTAAGCTAGTTTAGTTTAATGAGACATAAGTAACAGTTTGAGAAAAAACTATATATAGCAGTTAACAAGCATATATAACACAGTAGTTGTATGTTCTAAAACTGTCATGCTTGCTTGCAGATAGGTAAAAAAAACAAGATAAAACAAATGGCAGCCGTGAATAAATACAAACTATTTGGTATTGACAAAATTAAAAGTAAGGAAAAGAGAAAATACTCACATTCACCACGGTGATCCCTGACGATAAATGGTTCGGTCATGCCTTCACGAATTCCAACAGTTTGATTAGTCCCAGGAACAACTCGAACAGCAACTCTGAACTTTCTGCTTCTTATCCAACTGGAATTATCAGTGAATTCAATGTCTTCAATTGGTGCAATTCCATCTCTCATGGTCAGATTCAATTCTCCAGTGAGCAGCGGCCTCTTTCCCGTTCTCTCCTTCACTATGCGGTTGTTGAGTTCCTCACTCGTCCACGACTCGTTGTTATCACTGTTGGAAGGAAAATCTCCATCGAGCACCACGATTTCTAGCTTGATGGGGTGGGGGAGACTCGTGCGAACCGTCTGACCACCGCTTTTGTCAACAAGAACAACACGGAGGGGGTTCCCATCTGTATCAACTATTCTGCTTCCTGTGAATATAGTTGGCATTAGCTTCTTCTCGAACATGAGTTCGTAGCTCGTCGGTTGCTCCAATGCTTGGATCCTCAACGAAGGAGACCTGGTTATCGAACGCGGCACACAATGCCCCATCACTCGCTCCATCTCTTCGTTCACCTGGCAAAAATTAATGGAAGCCTGTTATGTATCACATGAACTAACGAAGAAAAACTTTCTAATCAGAGAATTCCGTGGTTGCAATGGTATGTTTGACTTTTTATGCCATAGGGTATATATATTGATGATCACTTACCACTCTCCTAAGCAAGGGTTCCAAGCCTGAGAAAAGGTTCTGCAAGTTCTTGACCATGACGACTTCTCCTATTACCCTGTTAAGAAGATTGGTTTAGTCGAATGGTAAGAAGTTTTACAACACAGAAAGTTGGTTAGACGGAACATACGAAGCAAAAGAAGGTCTTGAAGTAGGTCTCATCCGTTTATCACCATTGTTATCTTGATCAGAATCATCCAAAAACCGTTTGGCGGCCATTGTTTTTTGTTTTTTTTCTTGTGTTTGAAGAGATCTTGAGGGGCCAGGGAATGAGAGGTTGGTGTAACTGAGGTTGTTCCACAATTCGAAGGTTGGTTACAGTGAGGAGAAGGAGAAGAAGATTTGCATGTTATACGAGAAAAATGAAAGTGTGTGAAGTGTGGAATTGGGGAAGTTAAATTTATATTAGTACACAGAAAAGGAAAAAAGGGCGAAAGAAGGTTCTTGGAATGTCGGAGGAAGCATCGAAGCAATTAGGATGTTATAACCGAGAAAGCCTATCATATGATGTAAAGACTTGGACGTCAACAGCTCCAAAGTCAACCGTCCAAATCCTTATTATATATGCTTCTCTCTTCCGCGGCCACAAATACATACCAAACCCGAACCCGACGTAGGACCCAGAAACTTTCCAAGCCACGCTTGCTGTAGATTTTGGGGCACAAACCATCAATTCAACGTCCATTTCCTTCAACAATTCTTGCTTTTCCTTTCACAAAAAGCCTTCAACCAATTATATCAATAAATATCTGTGATTGTTTCAACAGACAGACATAAAATTTGGCCATTCCTGTAAGAATAATAATATTATAAAATATTTTTACATTAATTTGACACACAGGATACAAGATAAAATAGTCTAAAAAAAATTATAAAATTTTGTAATTTTTTAAAAAAGAAGAGGATAAAAACTAAATAAGAGTAATGTGAAATGAATATAAAAAATTTAGGTTTAATTTTTGAACAATAAATATAAAATCTTAATCATTATAATTGTAGATATATATTATATGAAAAATCTTATACTTACTTACAATATCTGAAAACTGATTTACATATGAAAGCTAGAAGATTAATACGGACAGTGAAAATACCATTAAATTTTATTATTTGTACCTGAATAGAGTCGTAAACTATTTTATAGTGATAGTGTATAGAAACGGAAATCTAAGGTATATCATATATGATTGTTTAATGAGTAATGTAGTGAATTTGATGTAACATATAGGATTGTACTCGTAAGATTTTGTCGTGGTGTAACAGTTTGGTCAAATTACGCGCTTCTCGGAAGGATCGAAGCCTTCATGTTCACCCAAACGGCCAAGCTGACTTGTAATAACTTGCGTATAGCACAAAACGATGATACTATGAGGGGTTTTTTTTTTTTTTAATATCTTAAACATTGTTTTCAAAGTCCAAGTGTTAGAATAGAACTACAAATTCAAGGTGACTCACTTTGCTTGTCAGCACCAAATCATTAATACCGCGATTTAATTGAACAAATTATGTAATTAGTAGAAAGAATTAAACACTTTTAAACTATATTGAAAATATTATTAATACTAGTAGATGATACTAAAAAAATCCAGAATAAAATCTGGGGTTACCACTCTGTTTTTGTTTTTTATGAAACAGTGTGTTGAGAAATTTGACGTGTAAACTTTGGTAGATGCTAACAAACATATCACTAACACAAGTATTTATGTATGAATTGTTTGTACTCGGTTAAGAAGAAGGGCCCACCTGGTTGAATTATAAGACATATAGAAAAGGAAAAGAGCATGAGCAGTGTCCCAAATGGAACAAAAAGGGCAAAAGGAAGTGACATTGTCGTTAGTCCAATTATGATGTTGCACTTCCACATCAACAATTTCACCAATGCGAAGTTTATAAGCTCCTTCCTAATTCCACACACATGTTAATTTTCGCTAAGTTTATTTCTTTAAATTTTAAAATAAAGATGAGTTTAATTATAAATAGATCAGTTTTTACACATTATGCCATTTCTTATTTCATATATAAGAAATTTTCTATCATTTAATAATAATAATAATTTTGAAAATATAATGTCAATTATTTTAAATTCTATTTATTTTAGTTCTTTGTATCCGTACTTCTTAAAACTAGGGTGAAAAATCAACGTTTTCCTTGTTTTACACATAAAGGAAACTGACGTGAAACTATGGCGAGGTTTCTCCGTAATGCTACGCTACAACGCAGTACTTTGCAAATACTTTTCTCTGTTGTTGTTTGGTCCACAGGACACGAACAATTATTTAAGTCACTGTCACTGATCCAACTTTTTCTCTTAAATCATACAACATTTTTGCACATCTTTTCCAAGAGAATATGCTACGGTGACCACTGTTCATTATTTTTTTATCCAAACATAGAGAACAAACAAGAAAAATGATATTTTTACACTAATTTTTGACACTGCGTACGTGTTAAAACGTGGTTGGATAATTTCAAATTTAAAAAAACTGAGATAAAGACATATTTGAAAGAAAAAACCAAAGTCTTTTTTTTTAATTTGAAATCGTCCAATCACATTTTGACATATGTACAGTGTCAAAATAATGTCAAAAAATTGATGTCAGAATATCATTTTCCAGCAAATAAATAACAAAAAAAAAACTAATGCCCAAAAAATTAATAAACTGAACTGCAGTGTTTATGTGCATAAACTGAATTTAAACTCTGATATGTATATATTTATGTTTATAAATACACCCATTTTCATGAGAAACATGCTATGAAATGAACTGTTTATAGTATACAATGGATTCTTTTGTTTAAATACTTGAATAATAGTACTGAAATTAATCTCTGGGGAGCAAAAACGAGCATGAGAAAAGAGAAATCAGTTGAAGTGCATTATCTTTGGAGCAAACCTGAGCAATCTATCTAAAGCCTGTGGAAGGAACTTTCTTGCAAAGAGGTGGCAAATATTGGTGGTGTTCCCATTGTAATGACATGTTGTTCCATGCCTTAGTCTCTTGAGAAAATCAATGGTTACATTCCTTCTCATAAACCTAGCTGGATGGGGTCCGCCCTGAGACCAATCAACCCATGTCAAAGTTCTGTCAGAGTTCCTCTGCGAAAACTTGATGCTGACAAAAGTTGGCAAGTAGTGCTCATCTCCATAACATCCATTCCTGCAATGTTTGTTGAACAGGGGAAAGTACAGTTGGTCAGACACTATTTCAGTTGCAAGGGGACGGTCTATTTGGAACCATTGGGACCCTTTTCTCCACTGAGAAAGCCGAACCAGTGGCCTCATTCTGGGACTGTACCTGCCTCTCCCCACTGGACCTGGGAGATCATAGGATTCTACGAAGGTTTTGGTCGAGTTTATGAGGTAGTTATAAATGGTTGAGAAGTTGAACAGAGGAATGCATGATTCTGATAGAAGAACAAAACGTTGGTTGGAGAAATCGAGCAGAGCATTGGCTAGCAGACGCCTCTCTGCTCCTACAATGTTGAAATCACCCCATCTTACTTCCTGCATCATCTTAACAATAACCCTCTTCAAATTTTACAAATTCTGATCTCTTTGAAATTTATTTAGTTTCTGAATAAACTAGGACAAAATGAATGGCACATAATTAAAATAATCATAAATAAGTTAAAGAAAGAAAAAAAAATATAAAGATGGTTTCAAATAAGAAAAATTATTATTTCATACTTCTAAATTTTTTACATTTATTTTACACTTCCTTTTAATTTAAAAAAATATATAAAAATTTACATTTTTATAATATTTTAGGTTTGTATTGTATATAAAATGAATGTAAAAATATATCGTGATACCATTATTATTTTCGTCTAACTAAATTGCTTGGACTCTCCTAAAAATTAGTCAACCTTAAAATAAATTGTAAATTGTTTAAAATTAAGTTAAGAAATAATCACCAAAAGACTGTGTGTAAATGGGTCAATGATTTTCCTGGGGTTCTGTATAAAGAATGAGGTTGAGCTTGCGTCCAATAATATAGTGCTTTATCTATCTGCACCCCATTATTACTAAGAATATGAAAAGACTAAAATATCCTTTTATATGAACTGCAAAAGGAGTCGAATAAAAGAAAAGTATTCAGCTTTGTTGAACTTGGGAAGCAAACCAACAAGAACAAGGACAAAACTTCAAACTCCTAATTATCTCATTTTGTCATTAAATAAATGTTCTTATATTATTTTCTATTTTATTCTTCAAAATTAAAAATTATTAAAAGTTTAAAGGGAATAATACCAGTCATAAAAAATGGGAATTCCCAAAAAAGAAAAACATTTGACTAATTGACCAATAACTGCACTGGGAATATGGAAAAAAATTTCTCGTTCCAAAGCGATGACTTGAAAATTAGCTGGTATTTCTGGTGCTGACCATGAATGACTTCTAAAATAAGGTATTCCATAAATCTCATAATAATGCATTCATCTATAATTGCTGGAAATTTCAAATACTAAGGACTATTTAGGTTCATACAGACAGGCATTACCCGAGTTAGAATTTTTAGGTCCAACAAAATTTAATAGTTTTTTAATATATCATACAATAATAATAATTGTAAGTTGATTCTTGATAAGAACTTCACTTCAGAAGTAGCTATCTGCCAATAATATACATCAACTATGTCTAGTGAAGAGAATAACCCTGTATTTTTTTTTTTTTTTTATAATATATATGTATATATATTTTAAAATATTAATTTTGTTGGTAAGTACTGGGAGAAGAAACTGTAGTTGGAAACAAAGTAAAAATCACATCAAATATTTGTAATTTCTTTTGTCTGGAAGACTTCAAAACAGAGAAACGAACACATGCTAATGAGTATACCGTTAAATAAGGAGTTTATTTAGGCGCACCTCATGTTTGACATAAAATGAAAAACTGTTTCTTTGCTCTGTCTCATTAAAGCCGTGGAATACCAAAAGGTTGCTGCCATTGGAAAATACAGAGTAAATCCAAAAACAGGGGAAATGATATTGGTTTTGTGACAGTCTATTATAAATTTTGTCATTTCAGTACTATCATATCGTACCCAATAGTCTCAAATTGTCTAAAATTAATACATTTAATAAACATTTATAAAAAAGAAAAACTTTATGCTGATTTGCTTATGACATGAAAAACTGGAATTTTGGATTTTTCAGAGTGAAAAGAAAAGACAGAACAGAACAGAACAGAGTTAATTGAAAAGTGGTTGATTTGATTAACTGGGAAGAATTCGGACACACTGACCTTGCTTGGGATTCTGCGGCCATGAAAGACAGAAGTTTGAGGCAGTGTTTGATTGAAAGAAGGATGGGAATGGACGTAGATAGAATAGAAGCCTTCATTTCCTTTGAAGAATCTCTCCCAGAGTGGACCCAAAAAGACTGGCCCTTTAGTAAGAAACATAAATGCGACCTTTGGGACGTGTTTGTAGGGCAGTTCCTTAATCCTAGGAACCATGGAAGCTCTCCACAGCAACTCTTCCTCTGTCATGTCATGCATAACCTTTGTTGACTCGTTTGGAGTGAAGATGGTGACTTTTGAAGCATTGTGCAAAGTTGAGATTGAAGCAGGCAGAGATTGAAGGGATTGAAAGTTTGGGGAAAAGCTTTTGAGAGAGAAAGTGATGATGGTGATTCCGATGAGCAAACCAGAGGCAAATGCAAGAACATGAGAGAAGAATTTGAACATGTGTGATTGAGCACTGAAGAAATTGACAGCAGCAAGAGAACGTTCTTGCTGCTTAGCCTTCATGATGGTGTTCTTTAGAAACCACAAAATAAGTTTTCTAGACAAACTTAAATTCATCACAGAGTCCTCTCTGTTCTCAATTTGACCTCAGCTGGTCAATATTCCTTTACAAAATCCTCACCCATTTTCTTTTATTTATTTTACCTTGCTGATTAAATAATAATTTTTTGTTGTCAACTGAAAAAGTAAAAATGGAAAAAAAATTATGAACATCTTATTTTCTTTCATCTATAGAAATTGAACACATTAAAGAGATTACAACAACTGAATTCATCAACAAAAAAGAGAATGGATTAATTAAAAAATTAATAATTTTTTATATAACCTAAAACATTAATTTTAATATTTACCCTTTCTGTCAAAATTTTAAATATAAAAAGAATTGAAGAAAAATATTTTAACAATATACTCTTTAACGTCTTTTCTTTTATACTATATTATATATTATATATACAGATATTGAAAATATAAAACATGTTTTAAAAAAGGAGAAGGAGATAGAAACATATTGAATTAGACATTATAACAGAGAAAAAATATTACTCTGTTGAAAAGTAGTTAGAAAAATAACATAAAAAATAGTTTTTAATTACACAATTAATCAATGATGTCAAGTGATATTATGAAAAAAATTTCTAAGAAATATAAAATGTTTTTTTTCTTTTTCATTTTAAGAATATACAACTATATTAATAATAAATATTGTTTTCATGACTTGAATATTTAAACCGATAAAATACATATTTTTTTTATTCAAGCTAATTGATAAGGCATTAAGTAATCTTGAAAAAACATTCTAACTTTTACATAAAATAAAAATTTCAATGGTGTCCTTAACACTATAATCATTGCTACTAAACTATTATCTCAAAGTCTAAATCAAAACCATATTGTATATTATTTAAATTTAAAATCAACAGTGTTATATATTTATTAATATCTGTTCTTGCAAAAGTTGAAGACTGATTAAGCTAGAAATATATTACATGTTGTCTTGATATAGAAGTACATTTATAGATTAAAAATAGCTATTATTCACTTTATTGTATGTATCCAACTTCGTCCTTTTTCACATAATTATATGTTTGGTTTTATCTGTTAGGGCCCTCATTAAGAATGGTTCCTTTTCATGTTCTTATGTCTGTAATATTTATTACACTAAAGATAGCCGCTCAACAAAAATAATTATATAATTAATTAATTTTTGTAGGATTTGTACTGTGCAACCCATAGCCTTGGCAACCAACAACATATTTCAGCATTTACTTAAAATAATTGCAATTGGAACAACAAGTATACATTTATACATAAAAGATTACCAAATAAATTAGATATAACTGCACTTCCATTTAAAATTAGATATTAATTTATAACCAGTAATAATAATTAATTAAAATCTTGATATTTAATATGAGAGATTAATTTAGACTTTAGTTCACACAAGTCAATAATAAATTTTTATTTACGATAAAAACTATTTTAAATATTAATAATTTTTAGATTATAAGATAACAGTTAACTTAGTTTGATTAATTAATTTGATTTTTAAAATTGATTGCTGTTTAATAATTTTCTTGCTCTCTAACTTGTAATAAAAATTCTAAAAGTATTAGAAATATTAAATAATAAATAATTATAATGATGTTGAACTCAATAATAGAAATACAAAGTAACAATGGAATAAGTTTTTGAATTTAAATATAAATTCCTTATACTTATTAATAACATTATTATACACATTTTAGCTTATGTGCATTATATTTAATATTATTGTATTAAATTAATATATTAAAAGTTATTAAAGTACAAATACAAATTAATTTAATTTACTGATATTAAATAAACCAATATGAATGTTATTATAATATATCTAATATTTTTTATGCATTAATATTTAATAATGGTATCATACATTAATCGATGTATATTAGTTTTTAATTTGTTTTCATTAGTTTATTAGAATTTCATATTTAATATTGTTAGTACATAATAAATAAGTAAATTTAAATCAAGGTAGGCATAGTATAAATAACTCATTAACTAGTAGTAAATGAGGTGTAATAAATTATAGATAGTTTTACATATGAAATTAGTAATTAGGCATAGCAGGGTTAAGCATAAACTCCAAGAGTGGCCTAAATCTGAGTACTTGGAATATCAGACATACCTGTTAAATGGAAATGTGATTGTTTAGAAGGAAAGAAGAAAGCAGTAGTAATTTCCAGGTAGTGGCGAATGGATTTTACAGCCTGGACTTAACAGCTTGTCAATTCTATCCAAAAATTGGCATAACTACGTAGAAATCACATCCACGATTTTTTCAGTTCAAGATTAGGATGTTGTTTTCTTGAAGGTGTAGCGAACTGCAAGAACTGAGCAAAATAGCCAGAGGTTTATTACTCAAAACATTGAATTAGAAGATACCAGGTTTCCTAGGTCGGGTCATTGTTGTCTTTCCTTTTAGAAATTAACCAGACATACCTGTTAAATGGAAATGAACTTGAGCCCCGTACAATAATAATATATATGATTACATGAAAGCTAAATAAAATGAAAGAAATCAACTGTGAGAATTGCTTCATCCATAATTTTCCAACTAAATCCACTATCTTTCTCATGTCTCCTCTTCTCTTTTTGTATTTAAGGAAGCTTTAATTTCCACGTAAGATTTCTGTACTTGTTTTATGTGCAAAATATGAGTAGGGTCCTAGCATATCATAAATAACCAAAAAAACGATAAACAATCAAACTACAACCACAGGCTCAATCATTTCCAGTACTACCACCACAGAAAGAATAAAAAAACACCCAGCGGAAAATAATTAAAATATCAAGATGATCTCCTATAATAGAAATCAATAAAATCGTAGGATTCCATGATTAAAACCTACATAAGTAGTTTGCAAAACCATGAGATTGAGAAGATAAGGAAAACCAAATCCACAGGAGAAAATGAGACGCAGGCAGCTCAAATTAGGGAGGCAACAATTAAGAAAGCAGGGGTATTCGAATTCCTCTGTTTTTTATGGAATTTTGAACACTTGAGAAGTTCCTTTTCTTTTGGATTGCTAAATGCCCAGAGTGCTTTTCATAGAAAGGATTTTAAATGCTCTTCAAGTTAACATTTCTCCCTTAAAATACCTTATCCAAACACAGCATGAACGTTTCTAAACTAGCATTTTGATCTTAATATTACAAAATAGTAAATTGAATCACTTGTCCACCAGTTCTCAAGCAGTTTATGCTGAGAGAAGAATTTCCACAAGCTATGTTATAATTTTGTGGCAAAAGATTCAGCAATAATTACTTCATGTATCTAGAAATGGGCTGCCAAACAACATCCAACTTGAATATTTACTTCTTGAACATGCTCATTCTGTGACATGTATGGCAAAAAACATGATGACAAGGAATATAGTATTAAGAAATCATAACAAATGACCAAAACAAAAAGTAAAATCTACAGAACTAACTCAAGAACTCTGCACAAAGAATACAATATGTAAACAGCCTCAGTCAATAAAGACAGGTGATGAGAAATCAAACCAATCCTTAAATCCTACAAAAGAAAATCAGGAATGACTGGAGTTTGGGAAGCCACACTTAAGGGTGACTTCGCTCTGTGATGAGTTTTTCTCCTACCATGGCGGTGGCCACTCTTTTTCTTTCCCTCCTGATCATGCTCTTCACCCTCAACAATCTTTTCTTTTCCTCTGTGTTTTCTCTCTTTACTATGACCATGATTTTTGCTACTAGAATTTGCACTTTCAGGGTCAGGCTTTTCTGAATCAACTGCATTTTCCTTCATTTCAGATCGACCATTCGTGCTTAGTTTCTTTTTCTCTTTCTGCTTCCTTGATGACTTATTAGAAGGGTAACTTCGAGACACACTTGGTCCACTTTCACTTCCTAGAAGAACATCTTGTATGGCACCAGAAAGAGAATCGTCCCTAGGCTCTGGCCTTTTGACTGAAATAGGTGCCAGATCTCCATCATCCAATTTCACTACTACCGGCCTGGGCTTTGTTTGGTTTGTCCTTTTCTTCATAAGAAGTGATTGCTCTGTCAGCTTGACTAGTTCGGCAGCTTCACCATTTATATTACTGTTTGACTTCGGATCATTTGCACGAGGATACTCGTCTGGAACAATCTCACTCTTCTCCGAAGGAAGATAATATAACCCATGTCTCTTACGATGTTCAATCAAGGATGTGGATTCATTCAAAGGCCCTAACTCTTCATTTTGCAGAAGATTAGATGAAGAAGCATCGGAAATAGGGGTACCGTGAGGGCCCCCTGTGGCAAACGAACTCGATAAAGATAGTTCGGTATCACCACATATTGCTTGTAATTCATCAAGATTTTCTTTAAGAACTAGTCCTTCCGGCACAGCAACTCTGCCCTGTGCACTTACTGAGATTGGACCAAGTTCCGTAGTAAAAGCATCACGCATCAAATTGATAATAGTTGAAACTCGAGTGTCTTTCTTTTCTACGGTGTCCGCACTCTGGACTGAATTATCAATTATTTCTTCTTTAATCAACTGAACAAGGGAAAGTATGTTTTGTGCTCTCTCCAGCACTTCAACATCCTGGTTTGTTATTAGCGGGCCAAAAATTAATTCAATTCTATTCAATAAGCTTACAATAGATTCGTGCATGAAATTCTTCCTTCCCACTCCAGTAGATGTAAATGTTTTACCATGAGTAGCAACTCTATCTATACCATTTTCAACAGAGAGATCTTCAGAAGAGTCAGCTGTATTCCTTGGGTTAAAACCAACATCCTGTTCATAATTTGAACCTCCACAAGTTGCCAATTTCGTAGCCTCAGTGTCATTTTTTGCACTAAACAACTCTGATTGTCCCCCTTCCAAATTACCAGAATATAAAGATCCAGAACCATCATTTTGCAAAAGGTAGCAGTCGAGACAAAAAATTAAAATTTTAAGAACAGAATTAATATAAACTGCTCTAATGGATGATGGCAAGAGACTGGTACGAGGCTGTAGGAGTGCATCCATGAGTTCAACGGGATTGCTTGCAAACTCAACATACTCTCCAGCAACCCAAGCAGCAGCACACAATATCCTATGCAAGTGCACATTACCCAGTAATGCCGGGTCAATCAAAAGATCACGCCCCACTCGAACGAGCTCCATTCTAGCATCCTTAACTCTCATGCCAATGTCAACAAGCTGTGTTTCAATCTCTTCCCCCTTTTGGCAATTAGGAATCGTGGCCATTTCTCCAAGAAGAGACACGTACCAATCAAAGTCAACAACAATCTCATACAAATTTCTAGAACATGTCCTCAAAATGGAATCCAATATCTCGTTGCAAAATCCAGGGTCAGATTTCAACGCATAATTAAGCAACACCCTGGAGATATCTGCAACATGGCTCTCAGATACCATGGCCATCAACAATCGCAGAGACTCAATCTTGATATTCAAATCATCATCACTCAACGACTTTACCACCGCTTCCTTATTCTCCAAGACCGCCCACAAGTGCTTGGGTACAGCAACCGAAAGTGCTTGTAGCCCAAGATACCTAAGATTGGGATCCTGATCAACCACCAACTCCCTAACCTTCTCAACCGCGAGCTTAACAGCTGACTCATAATCACTCAAGCTAGTGAGCACAGTCCTAACACACTCAAACACCAAGGACTTGGCCCCAGACCTCCTCATGTGATCACAAACCGGCTCAACAATCCTTTTCCCTAATCTATGCTCCAAGGGAGCCAACTTAGCAAACACCTTGAGCACCTTGATCAAAACCCAATTGTTCTTAGAATCAACCAAAATCCTATAAAACTCCGGCGCCAAGGGAAGATATGACCTAGGATCCTTGGCAGCCAGCTCGCAGAAAACTCCAATCACGGCGGTCACAACCAGAGGATCGGAACTCTCGAGATTCTCAACCAAGCGCTTGAAGCAAACCCTAACGGCGTCGGGGTACTTATCGAAAACCCTCAAAACGACGGCGATGGCCTTCTTCCTGACGAAAACCTTAGTGGTGGAGAGCAATTTGAAAACCTCGGGCGTCAAATCGCGAGCGAGGTCGAGAGTGGCAATTCGGGACAACAAATTGAGAGCGAGGCTTACCTCGAATTCGTTGGTGGAGGAGAGGTCCTTGCGGAGCTGGTTGGTGATGAGTAGGAGCACCGGCGTGTCGTCGTTAAAGGATTGAGAAGCGGCGTGGTAACCGATCCTCTTGTGGGCGAACTTGGAGGAGGACATGACCTCGACGACGTGGAAGGACGCCCAGGACATGTCGACGCCGTGCACGGCAGAGAGGTAAGAGAGCTTCTGGAGCGCAGTGGATTTGGTTTGCTGGTCGGTAGATTTGATCTCCCGGCGGATCTCCTCCGTGGCCTTGGAGATGAAGGTAGTTTCGCCGATGAGTTGGAGGCGCATGGATTTGATCATATCCTCCAGCGAGCGTTGGAAGAGGTTCTCCATGATCGAAGAACCCGCCATTGGGGATTCCACTGTTACTGCGTCCAACAGAATCAATAATTCGATTCAACCGAGTACAAACCGATCTTGCTGCCGGAGGAAGGAGAGGGCTCCGAATGGGCTCAACTCTTAGGCCCAAAGCTAAACCATAGAGGCCCATATCAAAATCTGCCGAGACCTGGAAACTTGGCATAAAACACTTTTATAAAGGTTTTTCTTCATGCACTCTCATCATTACTATTTGCACTCAAATAAAAACTAAAATATGTGGGGGTTGCAGAAAGAAGTATACGGAAGTGCCGGAAGAAATGGTCGAAACTCAAAGGTTTTAAGATGTTATGTAAACACAGTCGTTTTGTTCTTTTTTAATTTCTTTATTGATGTAAAGTGGAAAGATGAAGTAACTTATTGAAGAAATGATTCGACCCCGTTAGGTTTGGCTGATAAGATATGTAAGCACTTGTGTTTGTTTTTTCTCACTTTCTAACTTTTTTTCACCAATGAAATGTCAATATATTAAAAGCATGACACACTACAATGGATATTTCAGTCCTCCCAACTTGATAACACCTACTTTACTTGGTGAAACAAAAAAGGGTGTGTGTGGCCACACTTTAGCTCACACAAGTGAGGTTAAATCACATACTAGCTATAGTATCCAACACTCATAAAATAAAACACCTTTTCATATATTTTTGCCATTCAATAAATAAGATTAATTTATGAAAGATACACTTTCTCTAAAGTTACCTTTCCTTTCCTTTCATATTATTTCAATTGCATAACTCTAAGCTTTTTATTTGAAGTTTTTGATAAAATATATTCAGTATCGACTAAAAAAATAATAAAACTAATTTATAATATATAAACATATATAAATTTATTATAGTTATGAGTAGAGATTATTGTAAAATATATTAGAGTTAAATTTGTTTTTAATTTTATAATTTTCAGTAAAAATTAGAATTAAATTTTTTTTTAATTTTTAATTAGTTTAATTCTTTGTCTTTATAACACCATGAATTTAGTCTTCTTTAAATAACTATTTTTAGTTGAAAATTCGAACACATTTTTTAATTAACATTATAAAATAGTGTCAAACGCAAGAAACGACAAAATTCATGTCCCTCGTTGATATTAATTATAAAAATATAAGTTTAAATTGAAACAACATAATCATTACCATTCCACTTGTGAACTCCAAAACATACACCTTATTTTGGATATTCCTAGAATAACAAATATTTTAATACTTTATCTGAATAACTCATCAATTTGATCTCATTCTAATCTAAATTTTCAAAACTCAATAAGATTGACCATTTGTTTTCATTCTTCAGATCATAATTGTCCGCAAGAATTTCCTATCCTGCTTTATTCAGTGGAGCCTTCAGGTTGTTGTTCAGGCCATAGAATTTGAATATTTTAAAGCACGAACTTATTATATGAGAGAAATGCAGGCTGGGAATTTCATTGCATTCAATATTTGTTGTTGAGTGGAGTGACCATTTATTTCCAAGCTGCTTCTAAAGATATTAAAACAAAAGGGCAGATATAATACTGAGATGGTGGTAGAAAGTTAAGAATGAAAATGACATGAACAATGTCTGCATTTATTATTACTATTTTATGTTAGTATATGCTGGTAAAGTTATTAGGGATTGATTATTGAAGAAATGGATAAGGAATCTCCAACTAAAGTGGGATTAAAACTTAACCTTAGTGGATTCATTTGTATAAAAGAACATGTCAATATTTTAATGTCTAGCACATGTATCAATAAAGATGACAGTTACGTTTATTTTTCCATTTCCTTGCATATATGAAAACTTGCCTTTTTTTTTTTCTTTTTTTGGTTTTGCTTACTTATACTTTACACAATCTGAGTAAAGAAAAATCAAGAAATTTAATTTTTTTTTTAGAATTAAAAGTGGGAAATAGATAAAGTATAGTTTTAACTATATTTATACCGTTTATTACTGAGATGATGTTGATCACCTGGAATGATATTAATTTGGAATCGGTTATATAAAGAAGATGTCGAAAAAGTTTATATATAGAAAGAACGTGTTACAATAATCTTGAACGATAGACAATACCAAAATCATGAAAAGAAATATCTTAATCATGACTTGGCGTGGGGCTGTAAAAATGCATATAACGATGAAATAAATCACGGGATGCGAGGAGGCTCAAGGTGGCTACTTATGTGCAACATTATATGTTTATTTATTCAAAAAACATGATGTTTTTCATTATTATTCTTGAAACTAATATGCTTAATATATCTATTTTGTTATTTATTTTCGTTAGTTTTATTTAAAATGGTGAACATTTGAACAAAACTAATGAAAATAAATATTAAGATAAAAGTAATATATAAACAAAGTTTTACCTATGCTAGTTACGAATTAATAAATTATTATTTTAAAATTGGATTGGAATTACGTTGAATAAATCTAGAAGAAGAAAAAAACTTTATATCAATGCTCTTTCTTCCACACCTTCATAATTTTTTTTTTACCTTTCTTGGATTAATCTAGAAGCCCAACTTTTCTCTTACAAAGATTTTTCAAATAATACTATCTAAAAGTCAAAATTCACTTTTAAATTATATAATATAATGCTAAATAATTTTCGGGTTACAATTGAAAAATTACGTTTTATTAATTTTTGAATTACGATCTAAAAATTACTTTTTAATTTTCAAATTATTTAGTCTAAAAACTATTTTGAAAAACAATAATATCCCAATTATACAATAAAAATTGACAAAACGAAAAAAAAAAGTAATGAAAGTGTAAGAAGAAAGTTATGGAAGTCTAAATTTTATCATCAACCACAAAACCAAATTTAAATTATAAGATAAATAAGACTACATATCTAAATATAATAACAAATATAGCATTTTGAAAGTAAACTATGGTCATATTTTATTAATTTTATATAATAATAGAAAGTGACTTTATTTATGATATTTCTAAAATTATAATATTTTTTAATGTAAAATAGAGTTACAAAACCGTTATGGAAAAAGTTTTTATCAAGTGTCATAATTTTTCTATTAATCGATGTAGTATTTTATATCTTATATTGTTATAATTTTTTATTATTTTGCTAGTTACAGCTTTACATAATATATTTAGATGTGAATTTAAATACTACTCGTATTGAACAATTTTTAATGATGGTTAAACTATAATTAACTGAAAACCAATATTACTAACTATTTTTAAAAAGAACGACTTAACTATGAGTAACTATGATGGAATTACAGTTATTTATTTATATGATAACAAAGTAACCACATTATAAAGCTTCTCCAATACTTTCTATAAGCATAAAGGATTACCAACACTTGTGCGATTGCTTTCCAATCTTAACGGTTGAAAATTAAAAGTAAACCAGTAAAGGCATTACGGGTCAAACAAGGAAAGTTGGAAGATTTGCACAAATAATGTCTTATCCAAAACAAACACTTTTATCTCTTAACAAGATATATCATAATCCAAAGTCAAAATTATTAAAAAAATTATTTTTAATATTAGTATATACACATTTACAAAATTTTAGTCAAAATTAAAAAAAATAATAATTGCAATTTTTTTAAAAAAAATTAAGAACTAAAATATATTTTATCCTTAAAATTTAATTCGGATCTTAAAAAACATATATATTTTTTAAAACAAAACTGAAATATAAATATAATTTGAGAAATCATGTTACCCCTGTTTTTACGGTTTTTCTCAAACTAACACCTTGATTATGACTTTCACTTACAAAAATAATAATTAACTCTGTTTTTGCTAAGATTTCTTTTCTTTTATTGTCATTTTCGGTGATATAAACAAATATTCTTGAATATTCATCCCTTTCTTTATACCTTATTTGGAACTCATGAGTCATCACGCTCCTTTTATTCTTTTGTGCCTACTTTGAATATATACGCATGGGAATATAAAAGGTGTTGACTATATTTGTTTAATCAAAGTCCAATTGAAAATGTATAAGTGAGTAATTACTGTTTAAATTTTATTAATAATAACATTTAAATGATTTAATCATTTAAACTTCCTGATAAGTACTTAATAATTTTAAAATTTATCATATAAAAACGCAATACACATATACTTCACTTATATTACATTTGTCAATGATTACATTATAGTTGGTTCGGTAGGTTGTGTGGGAGTTATCCTAAATCTTCTTACATAAGTTTGATTTTTCCAGATTAAAAAATATTACAGATACATAATTTAATAATTATTTATCACATTTTAACTGTTCCTACTCAGAATTATATATATGTATATATATGTATTATAATTAAAAAATCATTTAGCATAGTTTCATTTCTTCCGGTGTTTTGGGTCAAGACGGAAATACTTCTGATATGTCTCTCACGTTTTCTTTTTCAAATAACTATTTCAAACACTTTGAACGACGATAAAGAAAATGTAAAATCAATAAAATTATGTTTCGTTTATGAATTGGCCACTGCTAATATGTATGGTCCATTTTTTTATTTTGCAATTTTTTTTTCATAAATAACACCTAAAGTATTTCTATTGATTGTAACATGTGCCTTTATTTAAGCCACACTTTTATTTTCTACATCCTCTAAATCCAAAATTTCATAATATTTTCCCCTTCAGTTCAAAATATTAATTCCACACCCTAATGATATATGTGAAATAACTTAAGATTTTTGTTTTTGGATTTTGGCTATTTATGGTGACAATAAAATTAACTTAAAATTAAACATAGGTCATTCCTATATTTTATTTTACTTCCATGTTTTAATTGCACATTTGTCTTTTTAATAATGAAAGGAGAATCAAAGCTAGTTTTGTACACACGTGAAAAGTCAGATTACTATAAGCACTGTCCAACAGGTAACTTGAAAGGAGAATTTATTATTACCCACCAGTTATAGAAAAACTAATAGTATTTATAAATTTAAAGTATAAAAAATAAATTGTGTACTACAATTTAAAATGATTTTATCTTATTTTACTTATTTTTATGATATATACATTACCTTTAAAAGAAAAAGAAAAGACTATATTGTTAAAGAGAAAACATAAGAAAAGAAGAAACTATAATGAGTTACCAGAAATTGACATGGTCATCCAACGTGGCACAGGTAGCCACGTGGCATGGACCGAAACGGTGAATTGGTCCTTTCTGGCTCTGGCGCTCCTAAGTTCTCTTTCTTATGGGCGTAGTAGCGAAACCAATCTCCTCCTCCTTCGCTTCACAAGAACATATCGACAAAAGAGATTTAACACAGAAATTCTCTCTCTTTCTTCAACCATTTTTCTTTCTAGAACCGTCCATGCCACCGGATAACCAACGCACATCACTCACTGATTTTGTGCAAACAAACAATAAGCTGATAAAGTGCTCAACCACTTAGACACAATTTTAACTTTTTCGAAAGATAAGAAAGGAAGGAAAAACAGAAAAGAAAGTCCAAGAAAGTTGGGCTATAGAAACCGCATGGCAACGCCGTTGGACGGAGGAGGAGTGGCGGTGCTCTCGAATTCCGTCAACAAGGTAGACTCCGCCTCGCCTCTCAAGGACGACTTGAAGTGCTCGAAACCGGAGTCTCCGATTTTGATTTTCTTGTTTTTTCACAAAGCGATTCGGAATGAGCTTGAGGCTCTGCACCGGTTGGCCTTGGCATTCGCCACCGGCAACCGCTCCGACATTCAGCCGCTCTCCGAGCGCTACCATTTCCTCAGCTCCATGTACAGGCACCACTCCAATGCTGAAGACGAGGTGCTAATCTTTTGTTCATCTTTATGTTTTCGGAGTTCGTTCTTTGTTAGATTGTGTAACCTAATTTCTCGTGGCGAGAGAAATGGCCTCGTGACTGAAGATTTTATAGTTTGTTGCATTTTCAATGACAAACACAATGCGTGTCTTGTTTTTCAATTCCTTTGGTCATCTCCTCTTGGTTAATTTAGGTCAAACTTTCATATTTGGTTACTGGTTTGAGCATAGTCCAACCAGATCGATTCCGAGAATTTGCTTCTCTCCTTTCGATTATTTCTTTATGTACAGTATAATTTGATTTACTGGCTAAACATGTTTCTTCATCTTCTCTAGTATTCTGCTTATATCCAGGTGCCGTAGAAAATTTTTAGAATTGAAGCTGTGGATATGATATCATCAATGGCTGCGATGTTTTCTGAACTTTTTTTGTCATCATCTGTTTTTAAACCACATGATTGTGCATATGTCGTGGGTATACTGTGTAACGTGCATGGGAGACTAAGTAAAAACCTACTTATTTGTGCTATTGCAAGGTTGTTCACTTGTCTGTCACTAACTATCCGCAACAAAACTGATTGAATGCTATGTAGCAGAAAAAGAAAAACAATCAGATTGAATACTGATGCTGATGCTAATTTAGTTCATCACTAAATTAAGCTTTTATAAAGTAGTAAGTTAATGAGTTTAGCTTCTGCTTCATTAAAGTGTTTCATTTTCTCCTAGTAGGTATGAAGTAATATTTTCTGTCAGTTAGTCAATACATTTCTTATAACAAATTAGTAATGTATATTTAGATGGGAAGTTTTGTTTCAAATTTCAAAATATCAGAGCTCCCTACTGGTTTCTTGATAAATTTGACGACTGCCTTTTGTTTTATGATAGTTTGAGTTATGTCTGGGATGTGCATCTTTCTCACTCTCGTGAAATCATTATCTTATTAATTTGGTTTTATCACTCCTTATCTTTCGCTATGCTTCAAACTTTCTGAGGGAAATATATTGTGGAATGTAGGTGATATTTCCAGCTTTAGATATACGTGTGAAGAATGTAGCACAGACATATTCTCTCGAACACAAGGGTGAAAACAACCTTTTTGATCATTTATTTGAGCTTTTAAATTCTTCCATCAATAATGATGAAACTTTTCCAAGAGAGTTAGCGTCCTGCACAGGAGCTTTGCAGACGTCAGTTAGTCAACATATGGCAAAGGAAGAGGAGCAGGTATAAGTTTATTTAACATCTCTTACCTTGTATCCCGCTTGGACTCGTACAATGAGATAACTATAAAGAAATGGTATTTCCTCTCTACGAGATAGAATTACTATTATTATTATTGCTAAAGCAGAAATTTTCGAAGATGAAGAGAAGATAAATACTAAGAGTTTGGAGACTAGAGAATGCTCCTTCTGTAAAAGAGAACCGTTAAAATTTACTATTGGAAGTGCCAAAGGGGCTAATGAAGTGCAACTGTATGACTAAAAAAGTTATAATTGTGATGTTTATGAAGTCCTTCCCCTAGCTCACTTGATGGGTGAAGTATTCTTGTTGAGTACTTTTAGCACGATCATGTGGGCTTTGTCTAGCGATTCAAATAGAGCAGTCAAGTGTATGCTATGGAATGATGAATTAAGTCGATTAGGCTTTTAAATGTATGAAATTATCATTTTATCTAAATTATAAATTATTGCAGCAGGCAAAGTGTTTCTCTCTGAACTTTTGAAACAATTTTTTTTTTTTGGCTTTTTCCCCCTTAGTCAAAAGCCAAAGAAGGAATTTTGCCAATTAAGTTGTTCAGGACCAAAAGATTGCATCAGTTGTTGAGGATTTAATGAATGGATAGTAGATGTCATAAAATGTTGTTCAAAATAAACTGAAATGGAAGATTTTTTGTTTAATTTATTGAAAATAAACTTTATTATGAACAAGAATGGAGTATATAGATTTGTCTTGCACTCTAAGAACCAGTGCCTCATACATACTTGTTTTGGATGATACTGTCCAGGGTGATGAGTCAAGACAGAGTGAATAATAAATTTCGTTTAGATAGAAAGGCCTTGGAACTGGAGTTTTTCCTGGTAAGATAGGAGTAGACGGGGTTATGGTGATAAAAAAGAATGGAGTTATGTGCTGGAGGTTAAAATTTGGATCATTAGCATGTGTTGTGCTGGTTAGGTATCTTGGACCCTTCCTACTTAGTGATGAGGATATTGAATAGAATTGTTTGGTAAATCTTGGTGAATTTTCTTTTAATTTCAGTTTTAGTGGAAAAAGAAAAAGGTGGTGGGATTAAAGACTTCGATTTAAATAAAAACTGGTTAATTTGGAAATCAAGTTTTGGTAGGGTTTCTGTTAAACTCGTATTGACTTAAAAATAAAAAAACCTTCAATTAATAACGAGTTTGTTTCAATCGAGTACCAAGTAAACACTTAATATTTCTGATCTTGTATATGGTACCGAATTATCTGGTTTTAGGAGGTTGACAAACACCCCTTTTATTGAACTAAAAGAACAAACCAAAATGCAGCCCACAAACTTGTCCTGATGATCTCATTCTAATGGGGTACGAGACAGTTAGCTTACCATTATAAAGGTGCCTAGAAGACAAGTCAATCTTGTATATGCGGAAATTGATCTTTAGAAACGTGAGCATAATTATGTTTAAGAAATAACCAAAATGTGAAAAGAAAACTGTCCTTTTGCTTTTTGAGGAATTTATTTGTACATTATGCTAGTTATTTAGACTCTGGACACTAATTTTATAGCTAAAGAAGGGAGAAAGAGCTACCTAATCTTTTTCAGGATGGGGTGAGGGAGAGTAGTTATTATTGTTAACTTAATTGTTTAATGGGTGCTGAATAAGAAACCTTATTGTTTTATGTATAAATTTTAAAAATGCTGACGTATCAGCCTGGTAAATGTACTTTGTCTACAATTTGCTACTAAAATTGAACTAAAGAAAGCATTGCAGAAAAGTTTCACACAGTTCCAATTGCATGTAGAAATGACATGGAGGAAATTATTTATTTTTGTGATCAATTAATGGTTTAATGTGTACTTGCAAGCTTTTATTTTATGTGTTATTTCGTTTTATTTATTAATGGGATTCATATGTACTGAGAAACATTTTTTATTAATGGGTTGATATACTAGCTAGATAATATATGACCAAGTTCCACTGCTAGTTCCCTTCAACGAAGTTTTCACAATACAGAAATCTGTTTATTAGCTGGTGTCCAAAAGGAGATTAGTAAAATTTTGTCATAGCCATGTAGTTTAAGTTGCCAAATAATCTTCTTTACTTGGGATGTGTATGACATTTTTTTTTTGGTTTGTGGTGCGATATCAGGTATTTCCTCTGCTTATCGAGAAGTTTTCTCTGGAGGAACAGGCATCCTTAGTTTGGCAGTTCCTGTGCAGTATTCCTGTGAATATGATGGTCGATTTTCTACCATGGCTTTCAACATCTATATCACCTGATGAATCTCAGGATTTGCGAAATTGCTTAATCAAGATAGTGCCACAGGAGAAGCTTCTTCAGAAGGTATGGTTTTCAAATGCTAATAGAGCATTGTTATTTCCTTTTATTTGCCAGTGATTTTTTATGCATTGATGATGATGATGCCATTCAATTACTGACGGTCAATAAGGAGCTTCTACACTAAGAATAAGAGAGGGATTTAAGGGAAATAGTGGTTTAATATGATATTTATCAAAATAGCAGAAGCTATCATTTATAGAAATAATGGAATATTTGTTGTAACTCTTTGGTTGGTTACAGTACAGAGAGAAGCTATAAGGCAGTTAGGGAGAGGAATGGAGGTGCATGAATTGTTTCTGAGAAAAAGAGAGAAGAGACCAGGTCTCTCAAATCTTTATTTCACAAATAATTGTGTTGTCCATCTCTGTTCTGTTCCACATTGACACTATTGCAGAGATTGTTTGTTTGGAATAAACATTATTCGTTTCTCATATTCTGGTCCAGTTCTATTATTTAAGTTCATTTGACATGTAACTGTATTATATCTTATCATATTCTTGCTTATTGAAGGTTGTTTTCACCTGGATGGAAGGGAGAGGTAGGGCTAACTCAGTTGAAAGTTGTGTAGATCATTCTCAAGTTTTATGCAGTTCTAGGTCATTACCCAATCAGGTTGACAAAGTAAATTGTGCCTGTGAATCTACAACATGTGGAAAAAGGAAATATTCTGGATCTATGATTGACGTTTCTGATGCCACTGGAGCACATCCTATAGATGAAATATTACTTTGGCATAATGCAATAAAAAAAGAGTTAAGTGAGATAGCAGTGGAGGCCAGAAAGATACAACAATCTGGAGATTTTACTAATCTGTCTGCTTTTAATGAAAGATTTCAATTCATAGCCGATGTTTGCATATTTCACAGGTATCAGATTGATTTAGTCTGATGGATGTTTGTCTTTTGCGAATACCATGCCTTTTTTTTCTGTAAGCAGTTTGATAATTTATCTNAAGGGAAACTCTATTATCTGAAATATTGACTATTTACTTTTTTTTTATTTTTTATAAATGTAGTATTGCTGAGGACAAGGTTATTTTCCCAGCGGTAGATGGAGAGTTTTCTTTCTTTCAGGAGCATGCTGAAGAAGAAAGCCAATTTAATGACTTCCGAAGTTTGATTGAAAATATTCAAAGTGAAGGAGCATCATCCAATTCAGATGTTGAATTTTACTCCAAGNTATGCACACATGCTGATCATATAATGGAAACCATACAGAGGCATTTCCACAATGAAGAAGTTCAGGTGATTCACCATTGGTCATACCACTGTGAGATAAGAGCGTGAGATGCAAATGCATTGTTAATTGCAATGAGAGTAATTAATCTATTGCTGGGATTTCATTGCCATATATGTAGAAGTTGATAAATCAAAGTTCTTTATGAGGAATTTTTTGTTAAGCTCTCTGTTAATCTGTTAATCTATTAAAGTGTTCTTCATCCCTCTCATCTATAGGTTCTTCCTCTGGCAAGAAAGCACTTTAGCTTTAGAAGGCAATGTGAACTTTTGTATCAAAGCTTATGTATGATGCCTTTGAAATTAATTGAGCGTGTCCTGCCATNGTTGGTAGGATCTTTTACTGAAGATGAAGCAAAGTTGTTTCAGAGAAATATGCAGTTGGCAGGTAGGTCCTATGTCTCTTCAAAGTTCCTTGCGACCTTAAAATAATTATATCTCTGATAATTTTATTAGTTTAATCTATATTTGACAACTTCTTAATCTGTTTCAGCTCCAGCAACAGATTCTGCTCTAGTTACTCTATTCTGTGGATGGGGTTGCAAGGCTCGTAGTGAAGGTCAGTGTTTGTCTTCAGGTGCATCAGGTTGCTGTCCTGCACATAAACTCTCTGACATTGAAGAATACATTGATCCATTATCCTGTGCTTGTTCGTCTGCATTATCTAATAGACATTGCTCAGTATTAGCTGAATCAGGAGAGAACAAAAGAGCAGTCAAACGAAACATATTGGAGTTGCACAAAAATGAAGATTCACCAGAAACTTCGGAGACTGAAAGCATTCAGAATCAATGTTGTAGTCCACGGTCCTGTTGTGTGCCAGGTTTGGGAGTAAATAGTAATAATTTAGGGTTGAGCTCTCTCTCTACAGCCAAGTCCTTACGCTCCTTGTCTTTCAGCTCTTCTGCCCCATCTATTAATTCCAGTCTGTTCGTATGGGAAACAGAGAGAGGGTCATGCAATGTGGGAAGTACACAAAGACCAATTGATACAATCTTTAAATTCCATAAAGCCATACGCAAAGACTTGGAGTATCTTGATGTTGAATCAGGAAAGCTGCGAGATGGTGATGAGACAATTATTCGGCAATTTAATGGAAGATTTCGACTCTTGTGGGGTTTATATAGAGCTCATAGTAATGCTGAAGATGATATAGTATTTCCAGCTTTGGAATCAAAAGAGGCGCTTCATAATGTGAGTCATTCATACATGCTAGACCATAAGCAGGAAGAAAAATTGTTTGAAGACATTTCCTGTGTTCTTTCAGAGTTTTCTGTCATTCATGAATCTTTACAGATGACACACATGACTGAGAGTTCAAGTGAAAGTAATTTTGAAACCTCTGATGGCAATGGTAGTGATGTCATAAAAAAATATGATGAACTTGCTACTAAGCTTCAGGGGATGTGCAAATCCATAAGAGTGACCCTTGATCAGCATCTCTTCAGAGAAGAATGTGAACTGTGGCCATTGTTTGGGAGACATTTTACTGTGGAAGAACAAGACAAGATAGTGGGTCGGATAATTGGAACAACGGGTGCTGAAGTTCTCCAATCAATGTTACCATGGGTAACATCTGCACTTACTCAGGATGAACAGAACAGAATGATGGATACATGGAAACAAGCAACAAAGAACACTATGTTCAATGAATGGCTTAGTGAATGTTGGAAAGAGAGTCCAGTGTCTATAGGACAGGAAGAAGCATCAGATCATAGCACTTCTCGGAGAGGTATTTAATGTGATTTTTGTTTCTTTCATCTTTTTGTGGAAATTGCGGATTCTGATATTTAATATCATAATGTGTTA
This sequence comes from Vigna radiata var. radiata, assembly GCF_000741045.1. Taxonomy (NCBI): domain Eukaryota; kingdom Viridiplantae; phylum Streptophyta; class Magnoliopsida; order Fabales; family Fabaceae; genus Vigna; species Vigna radiata. Next base: position 51,298,871 of record NC_028357.1, on the reverse strand, counting down.
TTAACTTGTTTTTTCCCAAGGTGCTGAAGGTCAAGAAAGCTTGGGCCACAATGATCCGATGTTCAAGCCAGGTTGGAAAGATATATTCCGGATGAATCAGAATGAACTTGAGTCAGAGATCCGGAAGGTATATCGAGACTCAACACTTGATCCAAGGAGAAAGGCATATCTTGTGCAGAATCTATTGACAAGGTTGGTTCCAATGATCATACCTTCAGTCTACTTTTACAGGACCAACATTTTCTGTATATTTGTCCGATAGTGCTTTAGCCTTCATTGACATCAAACTCCAACCTTTGATTGGGTTTTTGCCTTTGACTAGTCGATGGATAGCTGCCCAGCAGCAATCACCTAAAGCAATTTCGGAAGGATCATCTAACAGTGTAGAAATAGTAGGACTCTCACCATCATTTCGAGACCCAGAGAAACCTGTATTTGGGTGTGATCACTATAAGAGAAATTGCAAGCTTCGGGCTGAATGTTGTGGCAAGTTATTTACTTGCAGATTTTGTCATGACAATGTCAGTGATCACTCGATGGATAGGTAAATTTCTCATGGGATTTCTTGTGTTTTATACTTTATAGTAGTGTATAATTCTAATCATCTGCTTGATCATTACAGAAAAGCAACATTGGAAATGATGTGTATGCGCTGCCTGAATATACAGCCTATAGGGCCTATGTGCATGACACCTTCATGTAATGGATTTTCAATGGCGAAGTACTATTGCAATATATGCAAATTTTTTGATGATGAAAGGTATCTTTTTGTTCGTTGGAATCCTAAGCTTATGGTATTAAAACTGTTATTATCAATAAATATGTCTCATAGAGGGGGAGCAAGGTCTATTGTGGGTTTACTGGAGTTGGGCTACAGTGGTCAGGGTTTGACGTTGGTGAAAGAACATTGGGAAGGCTGCCAAACATTGGCAGAGAGAGGAGCAGAACTGTTTACGCATGATTCCAGGAAAAAGATGAAAAATTTGTCGAGGGAATCAAACACTGATCTTCTAAAACCATATAAAAGGTTTCCAGGGATTCTGTGTTATGATCAAACTCATGATTCTTTATATATAAGGAATAGCAAAAGTAATGATCCAATTCCAAATAAGGAAACGAAAGAAAAATAACGTTATCCTAAAGTGAAGCTATACAATATTTTCGTATTTATACACCATCGTATCTTTAACAATTATAATTTAGTCTTTCAACTTATTTAGTTAATTTTATTTTTCCTTACACCTTTTACTATTTTCAGGAACGTATATCATTGCCCATTTTGCAATTTATGCCGTGTTGGACAAGGGCTTGGGATCGATTATTTTCATTGCATGAAATGCAATTGTTGCTTGGGGATTAAGTCAGCATCTCATAAATGTCTCGAGAAAGGTTTAGAAATGAACTGCCCAATTTGTTGCGATGACTTGTTCACTTCAAGTGCTACGGTCAGAGCTCTACCTTGCGGCCACTATATGCATTCTGCTTGCTTCCAGGTCTATTTCACAGCTGTTTTCGGTTTTAGGTTTCAATGCTTATCCCCAAACCAGGGGGTGGTAACATATTCTCAAGGGTTGTGGATTTAATCTAATATTTTGGTATATTACGTTAGGCATACACGTGCAGTCACTACACATGTCCAATCTGCAGCAAGTCATTGGGAGATATGGCGGTAAGATCATTTTCTTCCATTAATCTTTTCTTTTACACTCAACTAAGCCTTATTCTCCACCTTTATTATTCCCCATAAAAAAAGAAAATATTTATAGATGCAAGGAAAACTAAACAGGGCCATCAGTTTAATAATGCTCTAGTATCTTTCGAACATGTACTTGTGAGTTCTCAAGTTGAGTCTTTCATATATTTCAGTTAAATGTAAAAGTTTGGAAAAATTAAAACTTGAATGGTAAATGTTTATCTTTAACTAATTTTTGCATACATTGTTCCTGCTAATAGATTAGGAATTTAAGATAAGTAAAGAGTGTAAGCTTCCTTTTGATAATAAAAAATCATTGAAAAAATGAGTAAAATAATTAGAAAATTTGTGTCTAATCAGTTGAAGTTCTTAAAGAGGTACTCGGTATACTTATTTTTTCTTTACCTACCTAGGTTTACTTTGGTATGCTTGATGCCCTATTGGCTGCTGAGGAGCTTCCTGAAGAGTACAGGGAACGCTGTCAGGTGAATATTTTTGTGTCTTGGCATTTTACTCTTCACGCAGTTCCTTTCGAAAGCTAATGCGGATTTTATGGAAAAAGAAAAAGAATTTTGGCGTTTTAGTTGATGAGCAAAGAATTTGTAAGATGATTGTCTGTTAAGCCTGTTATGTAATAACAAAATGCAGGACATACTCTGCCATGACTGCGATCGGAAGGGCTCTTCACGCTTCCACTGGTTGTACCACAAATGTGGATTTTGTGGCTCTTACAATACCCGGGTTATCAAGTGTGAGACGTCAAACTCCAGCTGCTCTTAGTGTGCTTCTTTTGATGGGAGGTATATAGTTTGTAAATACTTTATAGCAAAATAGGAATTCAAATTTTGCCACAACTAGGAGCCCTCTTATTTTTTTTCGTCGTATACATAATGCAAACGCATGACGAATTTAGTGACCTCTGTATTATGATAATCAGAAGCCTCTAATCAGTTCTATAGCAATTGTGTACAGATCAAGTTTATTCCTAACTTTTTGTTTCTGCCCATATTCTTTTCTTTATTCTTATCTTTACCTTCGTTTAAGTGCACCTTGACTTCACCGCGATCACGCTGAGTAATTTATCTCCAATTTCCCAGCTACTGGCTAGAGGTGGCTTCTGACTGACGTGAGTTCATCGTATGCAAGTTCAAATGATATTCTCACCAGAGTAATCAGTTATAAAATCAGATAAATCAACTTATAGGCAGTCAACTTTTCCTTGTATTTTTTAAGCTTAAACTTTTACTTTTATGAAAATTTTTAGCTCAACAAATTAATTTTACTTATTTTATCCCCAATTTTTTAAAATCCCTAAAATCTTTGGGCGGGTTTGTCTCAACTTTTTGTTCTAGAGAAACACTTATATTAATTATTAATTCATTGGTTTTAAGCTAATGATAAAAAATATTAAATAAAATAACTTATTGATAATTTTTTAAAAGCTAATTTAATAGTGATGTCCTGATTTTAGTTGATATCTTCTGGCTAGGACTGTAAGTAATGGATTTTTACATCACAATATTTGAATTCGTCTCTGCCACTAGAAGTAAAAAAGAAGTTAAGAGTACAAATTGATCTTGTTTTTTCTTCGTAGTTGAATGCATATTTTTAACCTGAAAATATCTTTAAAGGAAAATAAAAACATTAGTTATATATAGACAACTACGCATGAAGACGCAATGAAATGCATTATATCCTCTTTAATTTGGTTGTCTCCGTAGCTATACAAATGAAATGCATTAAATCCTTTACTTTTCCTAATTTTTTAACATGTTGAAAAACATTAAAATGTTATGTTGGGAAGAACGGGACAATGGGTCGGGTACAATAGTATTTATTTACTATTTGATCTATAACAAAAAAACTCACTCATTATCTATTTTGTTATCTTGAGACCGACTTGTCGAATTCAGTTTTGATCAAAATTGATTTAGTTGAATTTCACTTGAGACCGTTTCGGACGACCTTTAACATGTGGCGTCCTGACTCAACTATTGACTTGGACTAGTTTGTCTTAACTAGAGATGACAACGGGTCGGGTCGAGTACGAATAGTGTCTACCCGCAATCCGACCTACCGGATAAAAATGTACCCGCTTAAAAAATACCTGCAAGTACCCGCGGATATCCGCAAAAAATAAAATAAAAAATTATATTTTTTAAAATAAAATTTAAATAAAATTACAAAAAAAAAAAATATATATATATATAATATAATATAAATTAAAATTTAATTTTAATTAATATTAATCTAATAAAATATAATTTTATTTTATTTTTAATTAAATTTAATTAATAAAATATATAAATTAACTTTTTTATTTATTTTTTGCGAGTAGCGGGTACCTGTGGATCGGATAGTATACTATCCGTACTCGACCCGTTTAGAAGCGGCTATTAAAATATTCGCTACCCGTTACCCGCGGGTACCAACTATCCGCCGCGAATTTTACCCGCGGATACCCGTACCGGTGGATTTTTTTGCCATCCCTAGTTTTAACCTTTCATCGGTGCTGGCCAAGCTCGACCATTAGTATGAGTTGACGAGTCTTGACCTTCAGGCCACATCGATTCCTTTAGACTTTTGACTTAGACAAATTTGAGTTGACTCTTTGTTCTTTTGGCTTGTTTCTACTTTTGAATAGAGTTGAATTATGTTGACCTTCGATCTGAGTAGGACAATCTCGACTTTCGACCTAACTTAATCCATTTTAACTTTTAGTTCAAATTAGTCCGATTCGACTTTTTCCTAAACTTAAACCTTTGATCTAAGTTAACCTAGTTTAACCTTGCATCGTCTCGACTTTTAATTCGGATTGATTCATCTCAATGTCTCTTTTGAATTAGCTTATTTTGATCTTAATAGCAATCCAACTAAAAATATAGATTAGATATTTGAATTTTTCATATTAAAATATTTGGATTCAAAGAATGAATATTCGATTTAAAAAGGTTATAAAATAGAGATCAGTGTAAGATCCAAATTGAATAAAATGGATTTTAAATGAAATGCATCTTTAATAAAATGGATTTTAAATAACTTGGATGGGAATAAAAGTGGATTTTTTTGTCCACCCCTGTAATACTTTGAACAGGGAAGAAAAATTTTTCTAGAAATTCAACAACAATAACTTCTTTTATTCAAATAATTTCGTCACATTATATGGTCTGTATTTTATCGATCAATAATTCTTTTTAATGTAAATTGTGCTTGAATTATTAAAAAAACTTAAAATTATACAGAAGGCCCTTCGAAAGTGGAGTTTGACACTTATGGATAAGTTTCCATTTGATTAAAAATTTTTTTATCAATATAATCTCATGGGACTTGAGTGTTGACATTTTAAAACAATAAAAATCAGTTAAATAAAAGAAATATTGCGACAATAAAAAGATTGTATTTTTTTTTATATATCAGTAAGTATAAATATATTAGTTTATTCAAGATGAGTACGTCTCCATAAATAATGTTAAGAAATTATAAAAAGAACAACGTTAGGAATAGAAAAATTGCAGTTTGGCAACTCCAACTCGAACGGAACGCCACCACCATCGTTTTATTTTGTTTTCGTTTCATATTAATTTGGCTTCTCTGCCTCCAATTTTCTGAGACAACAACTACTCGTTAAACAGAGTACGAGGTACAGGAGAAGGTGATCATCGAGCACCAAAACCACGATCATGGCTATGGGCCCGGAAAGATCCAAACCTCTCCACAACTTCCCTATGCCCTGTCTCAAATGGGGCAACCAGAGATTCCTCAGGTGCGTCAAAGTCGTCGACGATCATGACGATATCGCCGCCGTTCGCAGGAAGCTCATACTCGATCTCAGAGTCGCCGCCGACAACCTCAAAGTTTCCATCTTCCAAGAACCCAATTCCAAACCCTGGAATTTGCGAACACGAAGAGCCGCCTGCAAGGCACCGCATCACACCAACCAGCTCAATTCCCTCACCCAAGAGATGAAGAAAAAGAAGAAGACGAAGATTGAAGAAAAAACTAAGTTTTCCGTTTCACTCACGAAGGAGGAGGTGGAACACGATTTCTGGGCCCTGCTCGGAACCAAGCCTCCCAGGAGGCCCAAGAAGAGGCCCAGAATTGTCCAGAAGAATTTGGATGTAATAATAATAATACCATTAACCCCATCGATTATGAAACTATATTCATGCTTTCTTTCTCGTAATCTTGTTTGGTTTTGTTTCGTTTCTGCAGACACTTTTTCCTGGTTTGTGGCTCTCCGAGGTTACTGCAGAATCTTACGAAGTGGCCGAAGTTCCCGAATGAGAGCAATTAGGGGTGATTCCTAACTTGAAACTTTTTCATCTTGTGATATAAATGATGGTAATTGCGAAATCAAGCATGTTAGTAGAATACTAGTGAAGATTGTGGAATTCTGCATCCGTGTATCCGAGATGTAGCAGTTTGTACATTCTGTATGTTAATATTATCACTGCTTCACTTTTATTTTATGGATGCAGCAGTTTTAATTGTTCAATTGTTACTTTCTCATTTCAATATTAGAATTGTTGGAGAAAATGTTATGTAATTTAAAGCTAAGAACATAGCACAGGTCACAATCAGCACCATTAATGCATGTAAAAGATAATAGACACAATACCATCCAATTAATTGAAGTGATGTCCTTTCAATGTCTTTCTCTCCAATTTTATATTTTTTTTCATTTGGTGAAGAAGGCCACACATAGACACAACCCATTCTCTGGTCCTAAAAATTACACTAAAATAATCCAATTGTAATCATTTGTGGTCAGAAAATTATTTTTCATTCAAGTCCATCCGGATTCTAATTTCTAACCTAACCAAGATTTTTTTTTATTTATTTCAGTATATTATATCAAAAAAGACTCGTTATATATCATAAGACATAATTTTAAAATGCTTAATTAATTATTTATATCAACATAAGAAAAGCTTTTATAAGACTAATATTTATTAACGGTCTAATCAAGAAAACTAAATCTTAAAAAATATGTCTTTTATTTCAAAGGGAGATAAAAGTGATTTTTATGTATTGGAAAAAGTTATAATTATGGCTTAATCACATTAATATTTGATAAAAAAAAATTGCAATAATTTTTTACTTCTTTACGAGAGACTACATTACTTAAAAAGAGTATAAAAATAAATAGAATATGATTACGCACTTAAAGAAATTATGGAATACAAATATATAAAGTATGAGACCTGAATAAAATATTATTGAAATGTTCTAATTTTTAATTAATTACTTAATGTGAGTTAAGTATTATATTATAACATTTATAATCTATTTACTTAATGTGATAATCCGCATTGTAATATATTTATAATAAATGCTGACATGATAGCCAGCATTGTAGAGCTATCACAAATTTGATTTTTAATAAAAGGTATACAAATTAATATGATTCTTCGTCAATTATTATATTTTGTTGGTTATTTTAATGTCATTTTAAATGTAATAAAGTTATACATGTTCTATATGTCCAAATGAGAATGAAGTTCTTCGTAATGAAATTCAAACGTAATTGTATATAATGTTTATAAGAGATACACGTATAGATGTTACATATATATAAGACCAAACAATGATTACTATTATTAGTGTTTGTTGATGTTCGAGATTGTTGCATGAAACATCATCATAGAGGCTTTTTCATTTTTACTCATAACTTTTACATGATAATATAAATAATAATATTACTGATAATAGCAATAACAATAACATCATTATTAATTGTGAAATTAAAAATATTGAAAAATAATAATAACATTTGTGGATAATAACAATAATAATAAAAATAAAAAAATAATTATTATAATAATATCAATAACAATTACATTTTATTTTATATTAGTTTCAATCATAAAAGGTAAAACTGTAATATAATAATTTTATCTATTAATTTTTTTTTATTTATCACATAAATTAATTTCTTCACAATTTTTTTACAAATTTTATCTCTAAATCTCTTTACTTTTATATTTTTATCCTTGAAACAATCAATCAACTTTTTTATTTCTATTTCTTCAAATTAGGATGAGAAAAACAAAACCGTATCCAAATAAATCCAAATAAACTCAAAGTAAATTTGAACATACATCATATTAGATTAGATTGGATATTGAATAAATAAAATTGAATAAAATGAATAACTATCATCAAATTCAGATTACATATTAAAACTTTGTGAATACGAATTAAAATTTTATGAATATATGATTGAACCCAAATTTATGTTTTAATATTTATAAATCTATAAATATATTTTAAATTTTAAAATTTATTTTTAATATAATATTATCATGTTAAAATTTAATAATAATTTATATAAAATCAAATTTCAATATAATAATAATTATTAAAATTATACATATCATTTTTTTAAGTCAAAGATTCACTATATTTATCTTATTTATTTAAGATAAAATAACTTTTTATTAACAAATTTAATTTAGTATAAATTCATAATGCAAAAACCCAATCATATTAACATACAATCAGAACAATTCAAATTTGACTAATCCAATAGATTAAATAGTAAAACATAAATTTTATATTAAATTTAAATTATACTAAACTAATTAGATTAAATCCCAATTCGATTGATTTATAATTACCTCTATTTCAAATTTATTCATCCATTAGTTTTAAATCCATTCTTTAAAACAAACATGAATATTTCATCTTATTCTTAATAGATTCCATAATCATACTTAAAAAACATTTTATTTTGATAATATTTGAACATTATCTACGTGTCATTCTTTAATTAGTTCAAAATTATTTCACAATTAATAATAATAATAATCATATTATAGACCAATAACATAATAACACGTAGATAATGTTCAAATGTTATAAAAAAATATAATTTAATTATCATTATCAAATAAGATTTTATCATTATGATAAGAGTTAGTTGTCCAGTAAATTACACATAATTTGAAAAATTCAATACATTTCCAAATTAAATTCATCAAGCCTAAACATGCCACTGAATAAATCAAAGGAAGGATTCCATGATCAGCTGAGTTAGTAGCTGATGAATACCTGACAACAAAACTTTCCAAAAAGTAAAAGTTTCATCAAGCGAAAGTTCCAAAGTTGCAAAACATATGAGCATGTCATGTCATATGTTTTGCAATTGGATAAAGATACTTAAACAACATTTTTTTAATAACATTTCAACATCATACATGTAATTGTGTAATTGGTCTATAGTGATGTCATTGTGTCATTTGGATCAATTCACAATGACATGTATATAATGTTCAAATATTGTGAAAAAAAATATTGCCTATATATCATTACTTTTGCGATTAAAGACAAAATGTTTGTTCAACAAAACAGCATTTCTGACAGATAAACAACTGGTAATCTAAGGAACCACTAACCACAAAAAGCTTCCATTTATTACGCACAGAAAACAATACAAGACCGACAGATTCCCGTTGTTCCGTAGTACCCTTTTAACTGCATCTTCATCATACATTGTTTCTTTCTCCCCAAATCATTAGCAAGGCATATATATTATAAACTTCATTAAGAACCATGCTAATTAGCTTAACTAATCACATCAGCTAATATGAACAAATTAAATTACTTCTTGCTTTTCTTTGCCCTCCCAACACGTAGAAAAGAACCCAACCCAAAGAGACTAGCACTTGCTTTAGAAATGCAAGGAGTTGGTAGGTTCAAAACAGGACTAATCCAAAGACCATTGGCATAAGATCCACCATAATAACTCTTACCAGAACGAGACCTTTGCACAGGATACAAATTTAAGGTTGAAGAACTTGAAGATGACAGTGGCTTGGCAGCTGAATGCTGCCTGGTCGAGCTAACTCTCTTTGGAAATGGCACCGAACCAGTTGAATTGCTCCTTGACAAAGGAGGTGAATAAGACATGAAGCTTTTCTTTCTATCACAGCTAAGACTTTTGCTTCTGCCGAACCCCCAGAAAGAGTTGGACTGTGTTTTCTTCTCACAACAACCACCATTCTCATCTACAACTTCTCTGATGCTCTCTTTCTTCATAATAGGGGAACATGGAAGTGGAGGAAGTCTGGTGTACGGAGCTTCCCCGTAAAGGGTGTGTTTCCGAGTTGTGTTTCTCTTGTGTTGCATCTGAAGGGGAAGCATCACCCCATTAGAGAAAAGTTCATCAGCAGAAGATGATTCAAACTCGATGCTTCTTCTCCCGGTGCTGAACTCAAAGTCATGATTTGACCCAAGAAGCATAGTGTCTTTGCGTGATACATCTTGTTTCTTTGGTAGCTCAGAAACATCATGGGAAAAAGAGAAACGAGGGGGAACTATTTCAGAACACATAATCACGCTGTTTTTTGTTGCCACCAAAGTTGAAGTGTGAAACAAGGTGGACTTTTTAAGGTTGGATGTGAAATATAGGAGAGAAAAGTGAGTAAAAGAATTCAAATTAAGCGTGAAAAGTGAAACAAGGGGAAAGAGATTTAAGGGGTGTTACTTTTGATTTACAAGTCAGTAGTAGATGGAAACAGAAGGCATCCAGATACAGTGTACAAAAGGAATCATTTTGTTTTCAAGGGATAGAGATATATATTGTGTGAAAAATGGAAGATCGAAGGAGATTCAATGCTCTTCTCTGAAAAGGAGGTACAAGGGATTTTTTTGTCTATGATTGTGGTTAATAGAAACAAAAGAGGATGGCAGAGAAAATGACTAAAAAAAGGAGAAAATGTTGTGTGTGAGAATTTGGAAATTGCAAAAGAGGATGTAAGGTGCAAAGTGAGTGAAGGTTAAAGGTATGTGGCTGAAACAAAGATCCAATTGTGCTGAAATGAAGGAAAAATGTTTGGAGTTTTGGTCTGCAAAATAGGCAGCCAGCAACTCTTGTTCTATAAGATGTAAACTTTTCCTTGTTCTTATCTCAAACCATTGATCAACTTCCATATTCTTTTCCACCGTCATCTTTATATATAATTTTAATAACATTGTCTCTTCTATAACATAAAGTGTAAACAATCACAGTTTATTTTATATATCTTAAGAAAATCATTTGGATGATGAACCAGTCTCAGATGAACATTTATAAATTAGGTTTGCTCTAGCTGTGTAATTATCTCTTCTTCTTAATACTGATTTGAATAATCAAATTACACGTGGATGGACCATACTGCAGTCTTTATGGGTTAATCACCGCATACTTTGAAATGTATACTAAATACGCTTTCTTAATTTTTTAATTATGAAGAAAGAATCTTCACCCAACCACTAACTTAAGCCTCTATATTTTGTATCACAATTTCTTTTTCTTAGCAACGTTTAAATATTATGGATGCGTTTAAATAGTTAAACTTTCAATTTTCTATTTTCTTTTAATTAAATCAAGTACAGTACCCTTCTTCTTTCTTTCTTTTTTCTTTTCACAAGAAAATATTTTCAAAACATAGAGACTTGTTAAAATTTGAATGATTCGTATTCTAAAGAAATGGTTACGTATTGTAAATCGACTTACGCAACCATATCTGCTATAAAAACTTAGTCAAATTAACAAATGATACTGACTCAACGTTTCTTTACTACCCAACGTTACTTGTATGACACCACAATTGTTGCAAATAGAAATATTCAATCCTTCCTTCTAATGTCCTTTAGTCTTCATCTCTAATCAAAATCAAAATTTTACTCATCATTTTCACAATAAAGACTTCCATTAAATATGTTTATACCATAAAAACATTCTTTTTTTTTTAAGTAAAAAATAGAAACAATATGTTTGATTATTTATATATTATAAAACAAAAGAAAAATGAAGTTTTGATTACAATGATGGAACTTTTGACGATAATTTTTTAATAACATTTTAACATCATCTATGTGTTATTATGTGATTGGTTCAATCAATAATAATAATCATAAATATTATAATGTACCAATCATATAATGACATATATAAATGATGTTAAAATATTGTAAAAAAAAATTGTTAAAGTATCATTATCCGATTCCTTCTTAGAAGGGAGGATAGAAATGAATGATGTTCCATTTTGGTGAAAGATGGCATGTTAGTAATTTTTGAGTCCTTGTTTCCAATGCTGGGGTTGGCACAGCATGGAACCCACTTAGCAACTGTTCACACAGAGCATCTATGAACCCTAAATTAGTCACAACAGAAGCCATTGTTTGAGACAGGAAAAGATGTAACAAAAATCATAAATGACGTACACTTTGTTCATCCAAACAAATGATAACAATTATACAGTGCATGAGACTGTGACTGCTCTTCATTTGATTAATAAATGACTTGAATGCTTGAGTGGACCAAACAGAAAGTAAAATCTCATCACACCACCAATTATATATACTTCCTGCTCATGCTTAGTACCGTTTCATCTTATTAGTCAACTTTAATTATCACAAAAATAAATAAATCAATGTTTTTTTAGTCATGAATATTTTTCAATTTGAAATTTTACAATGTATTGATTGGAACTGGGGTAGCATAGGATGGAAGATGAAGAAGTTAAAAGATACTCAAGTAATAGAGACTTCTAAATAAGATTCCTGTTTTTTTTATGAATTTTCACATTTTTGTTATAGTGTTTTCGAAGTTTATTTAACATTTGTCATCGTATAAAATTTTATTATAAAAATAAAATAAAAGAGAACAAAGTATAAAAAACTATATGAATGTTAAAAATTACATTCTACGAAACATAAATATATTATGTTTATTATGAAAAATATCTAAACATTCCCAGATAGTTGAAAATAAATTTTGGATTTCACATTCTAGATTCTTTGTTCTATTTTATTTTTTCAGAATTTAATATATTCTAAGTTGTATTTTCTGGAAACTATACAGATTTTAAAAAAAGGCTAGTTTTGGTATTCTGTAATAATAGAAGTGTGAGAAGAAATTATAGAAGTGTGAAAAGAAATTAGGAAGGTGCAAGAATCAACTGTCTAAAAACCTGGGTTGAGTAAATTTCAAAGATTCTCAAATACTAGTCTCTTCTCTGAAAAATTATAAGCACACTACATTAATTCCATCAAATGACTACAATATTTCCCTAATTATAAAATTCCAATTCTAAGCCTCAATTAGATGCTTCAAATGATAAGTTTCTTTTTCATTTCCATGAAAAATATAATTGTTAACTAAATATCTTATTCAGTTAAGTTACAAAAGTTTAGTTCTTGGGATTTAATACAAATTTCAAAACAAATATTTTTAGTAAAACGGAGCAAAATTGTTTTTAAATTAAATTCAAAATAATTTTGGATCAAATTTTATAACAAAAAGGAATTTCAGATTTTTTGTAAATTTTGTCAATTATTATACAATCAAAATTTGAAAATCTATGAATTTTTTGATTGAATTGAAACTTTACATGAACTTGATTTGGAGTCATATTTTGTCAAAATTATAAAACAATAAAATAGTAATGAAAAGATTAATTTTTTAAAGAAAATTTGGAAATGTAGATAGCATATTAATTTTGATCTATTCCAATTAGTTATCGAATAATTTTGATCTACACAAATGGAAGATAAAATCTTCTAATTACTAGGGGAGTGTTAAAAACTTATTCAGTATAGTCTCTTTTCAGTTAAAATGATTTAATATGAGAAAATTAGTTTAATATCTGATATTGCTAAATAGTCATACCTACTACACACAAACACACGCAACACTTGGAAGCTGAGGATTTATATTGTAGCTACTTACTACTAGGTACATTTGATTGATGCCGATATAATACAGTATGAGAGGTAACAGTCACAAATATCCTAAATGCAAGATATAACAAAATAATGACCGTGCAGGCATCTATTGGTGAATAGTTCCAATCTTTTTACAGGCACATGCAGACATGAATGCATTATATAATGTCAACGGCTGGTGTTCTTATCTTGTGAAGTTATGGTAATATGAACAATTAGGTGACTATTGTAGTTCAGCCATCAAGAAAAACATACTCCTTGTCATCGAAGATCAATGACATCAAATTTTAAATCTGGGTTCATGTAAACATCTGTGCAAGTATCGTAAATGGGACCACCATCAGGAGGCTGATTGTGTGAATGAAAGCCACGTTGCTGGCATTGTCTTATGACCGACATTCCACCTGGGGTTGTCAACCGAAAAATGCCATGGCTTCTGTACATGTAAACAGACAACAGTCATTTCAAAATAGACAATCTTTCGGGCACCGAAGTTTAGTACCTTTTTTATGTAAATCTGAAAAGATTCCAGCTTATTCCTTATAGTTGGGCAAGAATAATAAACAGCTGACGTAGAAGAAGCACAGCCAAGGGGGAAACAATCATATTGCTGTTAAATATTTATCTTTTTATGTATTTTTCTTGACAGCTAAAGTGGAAAATGGCTTTAAGAATTATTTATCATCACAATGTACCTACCAAATTCAAAGGCTATGATAGTGAATGATGGACAAGAAAAATGTAGGAGTAGAAGAAATGAGGATGTTAAAACGGATGCCTGATTACACAAGACCTTATACAAATCGATTGTGGACATCAAGAGATTTGTAACATCAATGGAGGAAAATATGACAGAAAATCAATTAAGGTGGTTTGACCAGCAAGGATAGTAGGGTGGATTGTATGACTTTAAGTCTTCTGAAAGGAAACCAAGAAGAATCATCAAGTACATAACATCTTTGAAACTTTGGGCCGATCACTTAACAATAAGAGATACTAGGATTTGAAGCCAAGTCATGCAGTTATTATAAGTAAAAAAGATAACTTCCTAGTACAAATAGGATTACTCTTAACTAGGCAGTGTTATGCTTGGTAGTTATATATTAAATTCGTCTCAAAATTTTTAATTGGATTCCTTCCTTGCCCTTTTCCCACATGAAGACAGACATTTTGAGACACGATGTTACCTTGAACTGTCTGTTGGTGCCATGACTATTGCAACAGCTTCTGGCAGCATAATCTATAGAGACAAGGATTTGCATAAGATGCAAAGAAAGAATATAAAGAAAACAACACAAAAATAAAATGTACTCAGCTTGATTAGTAATTGAAAAAACAACAAATATGTGTGAGAGACACAGGCCTCTGGAGCACTACAAATAGTTCCGTGTTTAACAGAAAACATTTCTAGAATAAATTTTAGCAAAATCACCAAATTTCTCTGAGATCGATATCAAAGCAAGATGCGCTAGAAACAGATTTGTCAGGTATATTGTAAATTATACACTGTATATGAAATTATATAGGTTTACACTCAAATATATGTTAGATAATGTAAAACTGAATCTAGAATGAGTAGTTGCAAGTCTTCATGTATAAATTTCTACAGGAAATTTAGTCTGGGTAGCGTATAAACCATTTCCTCATTTGCAAATAGCAGAAATATATTTCAAAGACTAAGGAAAACATATCTCAACTAAAATTTAAGAAACCTCTCTTGAACTCACCTGATACGAGTAATGGGTATGTACATCAATTGATGACATGAAACAAGATTGTGTGGGATGTGTCTGGCAATGCAAAATTATATATCAGTGTTTGCAACATGGGAAAGGAGCAAATTAAGTTAAGCGATGAATATGTATAGAAAACTGAACTCACGTGGATCCATCCTAGGGGAAAAAGAGATTGCTTATCCTGTACTTCAAATATCTCCTCTTCATTTGTAGCTTGGCACTGCTCCAAATGTAACAAATTTAAAACAAATAATTGTAAAAAGATATTACTCAAAAGGCTTGAGATGAACATTTCTTACAGAACTAGATGTTGCCTCCTGCTTTGGAATTATTAGAGCTGTAATATAAAATTTCCTGTTTTTCTGCAGATCAGTTGTATTAGCAAAATATTAATCAATATCTCACAATTTCAGCTGGCAGACACATGGGTGAAAATTTTACAAAAACCTAGCATAGAAAAAAAATGTTGTGTAGTGTGGATTCCCAAACACGCATGACTAAAGACAAAGTCCACAAATTGTTGTTGCTATGGACTCAACACAAAATTATAACACAAGTTTAAGTTTCTTTTTGGTTGCTAGGAATCCAACAACAGGTTAACTTAATTTCTCAGATGAACTGCATTTAATACAAATGGAAAATAATATGGAGTTGATAGGTGCCAAGCTAATATTGGATCTATCCTTGCTTGTTGCTTCAAGTTCCAAAAAATATGTGAAATCACTTACAAGCAAACCTGCAAGAATGCCACAAGTCTCTAAATTTTTGTCAGTATTCGATTTGGCAAGCTTCATAAAACTCTTCATCATAGAAGTTGACTGCATATAGAAACAATTGTCAGGAAAATAGGGAATGTACTACAACCGAGAATAGTTATTCCTCCCCAGAAATTCATCCAAAAAAGTGTTGAGAGAGAAAATGGCATGTGCTGAATTCTGTGTTAAATTACATCAAAGCATATATTTAAATTAAGGGTTATAGATACAAGAACATATAATTTCTCTCAACAAAATTACGTAACATGTAATCCACCCTATTAACAATATTATTTATAATAACATTTTTCTAACACTCCCCTTTATGTTGAAGAATATAATCCTATGTATGAAGATTGCTACACATAAAACTGGCTAATTGACCTTTCAATGACTAGGTAAACATTCACCAGATGAAAATTTGAATAGACAAAGCTAGTAGTGATTCTCCCAACAGAATCTTCTCTTTAATAAGATGATATCTCTTATGATGTATAATATATCCTGAGGATTTTGTAGTCAATAATGGACGAAAACATCCCAATCATGAGATAAAATGTCGTAAGAATAGCATAACTACAGGAAGATAGTTAGTAGTAGCATAATTATACGATATGTACCTTCCATATCACAATTAAATTAGAAAATAAGAAGAAAGCATCAAGGAATGTTATTAGTTCTTACAATGTGTAGTTGCAGAGGAGACTCGGCACGAACAATACTATCTGATGATGGAATTTCTTTTATACATCCTTCCTCAATAACATGAGGTGACACTGCTGGAATCAAATCCTGTACTTCAGCAAGTACAGGTGGAGGAGAAGGCTGTCTGATAACTTCTATTTGAGTAGGGATTTCTGTTGCTTCAAAAGAGATAAGAGAAGGAGCTTCATCAGCAAGCTTTTCCTGGATGTTGTCACTCGGGGTAAGAAATGACTCTACATCTGATCTTTGTTGTTCTGAAACGGTATTATCTTTTTCACTCAGAGATCCATCTTCCAAGGGTTGTTGAAGGCTGTTTGTTCAGGAAGACAATCCAACGGGATGGATTTAGTTTATATAAAAAGTAAATAGATAAACAAGCTCAAGGTGCATCATGGGCAAAAACATTTCTCTTATGATCCAAAGTGGGGCTCAAAGTAGGCCTTACAAGATCAAGAGGGAGGGGATATGGGAACAGGAAAAAGGGTGATGTCCCATTGCTTGAACAACTGAACTAACTCAAGGGACATCAAGGATGGTAACTTGAGAAGCATTTCACCAATCATCAAATCAAACCCCTTTTTTGAATAAATTATCTAAATAAAGTACCATTATTTAGAAAGACCAACGACATCAAAAAAAAAATTGCAGAAACTTAAAATAGGCCATAACCTTGGAATTTCAACTGGAGACAAATCTATGATGGTTGGATACCTGACCTACATCCAGATGGAACATTCAGAATGATCTTTGAACAGAACTGGAAAACAACTAAATTCTAAGCATACCCCTTGATCACTTGCAGGTGGTCGCCACTGCCCTTTCAGGCCATTGGGACCTAAAATAGAATGTCTGGAGAGAGTTTCCTCCTTTGGACGTAGGAGATTTAGAGATCTGTAGAAAGCAAGCATGATCACAGGGTTGGTTGTCAAACAAAAAAAAATCATCTAGCACTATCCACTTTTATATGCAAAGTATAGTATGACAATTGCAGTAACTAAACAGATTATAAAACTCCCACACAACTTCATGCGTGCAGAGAAAGTGGGTATAATTTTATGCAGCGCTGATCACCGTCAGAAGGCAAAACATACACGTAGGAAAAGTCCAAATGTTGAATACTTACAGTCTTCTCATATTTTCTTCTACAGGCCTTACACTAGAAAACTGCTGGCCCCTTGATCCTTGGTAAACAAACTCTCCTGTAGTTGGCACGATTGCCTGCTCACATACAAAAGCACATGGATACAGAAAAGTCTTTGAAAAGGGAGTTGGAGAGCGAACAAATAGATAAAAAGCATTCACCCAAAAGAATAGATGTAATTGTGAGGAATGATTGCCATTGATAAGCTACAACCTTCAAAGCAAATTCACAGGCAAAAGAATGAAAAAAATTTCAGGAAAATTTTACCTTTGTTCGATCATAACTAGCCAAAGATTGCTTTTTCACTGGAGAAACCATCAAATTATTTGAATAACAATTTTTCAGCCCATTCTGATGATGGTATGCTCGCCTGCTGTTATTAAACTCATTGATCTTCTGTTGCACCTTTGGTTTCAATTTCTCCAGCTCATTCAAAGAATTTAACAATTTCTATAACAAGAACCTCAAAATTAAATTACATCCAAGAATGTGCAACACTTTATAGATCGAAGACAAGATGAAAGCCAACCTTTCTCAAAATTTCTTTCTTGATTTGTGGAGATGATCTATAATCTCGGTGACGTGGTATCGTCTCAGAGACCAAACTAATACCAACCAAGGGCAAAAACCTCAATTCAGTTTGATGACAAATATAAAAAAATAGAAGTCAACTACTCTAAACCAAATGATCTCAAAAGACAGTACAAGTCACTTATGAGTCAAATAATATACCGGGGGCATCAATATTACCTAGAAAATCTTAGGAGCATGACATATAGATCGACGATATTGTTCTCTGCACGAAAGATATCAGCCTGCAATATCAAAACAAAAAGAGCTGAGAGGTCATGCAAAGCAAGTATTGAAAAAATTATCATAAAAATAAGAACAGTACTATATTATTGTTCCCAGATATTGAAAGGTATTAAAGCAAAACAATTAATTCGGAAGGGGAGAATAAAATCCAAAATGTCAGTACAAGCAATTAGCACTAAAAGAAAAAATATGTATAGTCAAACACTGAAATTATTAGTTGCAATGCTGCATATATGACTCGAAATGAGTGGAAGTAAAAACCGAACACAATAGCATAATAGTTGAATAGTGAAATCCATACATGCAATTTGTTCATGTCACTCTTAATTAAGATCTTAACTTACTATCTAACACTTCTATATTAAAAAATGTATAAAAAAGGGTAAATACAGATATTTTTATTTGTCCATTTTTATGCAAAGGAGAGCACTTGCACAACATTATAGTTGTCCTTTGTTTGTGAGCAGTTGGTGCTGGGTTTGAATCCGAAAACAATAATATGAAGGGGGAGGAGATAGTGTATAGTGTTACTCTCAGTTATCTTCGTTCAAAAATGAGCCTTTGAGCACTGGGGTATGTTAGCTTCTCCAACAAACAGTTTATCAGCTTAGCTATGCACACATGTAACATCACAATGCATATTGGGTAATTAGTTGTAACTGTAGGCACAGACTAGGAAGAATGTAGGCTTAAATCTATTAGTTCTATGCTTCTCTTGTAACTTTCTATCTTCCCCTATCTCTCTCTATCTTATTATGCAAGTTGAACCTCTTGTATAAAAAATATTTTCAGTCAATTAAATCAATAATAACAATGAGCTTCTACTATGAAACCCCTATCCACTAATCTGGGCTCTATGATTTGTGGCCACATCAAGTTAGTTTTACTTTCATCACCTCTCTATAAATAAATAACTGCAAAAACATGATGTTAAGTGTCAAGAATATAACCTAACATTCTTATAAATTTAAATGTAATAATATATCATAAATGAAAATTCAAAAATGGCTGCAAAATTGCAATATCTCAGTGAACCCTATCTGCCTCGTCTTCCTCCCGTATATTCTTAAAAAAGCAAATAAAATACTAGCAAATTCGTTGGTGTTCACATCATACCGTGTAAAGGAGAAATACCTGTTTGAGGATATTATCGGCGATTCTATAGTAGAATCGCAGAGCAAGTCGATTGTCAACATCGAGTTTCTGCGTACTTGCAGCGATATTGATGGTCTCCGAAGACGACATCTTCCTTTTTCTTCAGCAGAATAAGTATTGAATATGTTGTTTCTGTGCTATGCGTTTCACTGCAGATGCAGTTCCACTCTCGGTTTAGCTTCGCCGAGTCGTCGCCAATGGCGGCTTCGGAACACAATAACAGATCAGCGGATGCCATGTCATTTTGGTTTCTCGCGAGGGCAAAAATGATAATTTCAGTTATTATTCTGTTTTTTTGTTAGTTTGTTTGATTTGACTACTTGGCACCAACCTCGTTTTTAATTTGATAAAGCCCAACCACGTTAATAAATACAAGTTTTAAAGTTCTTTTCACATTTGTAAAGTATTGTAGCGAGTAACAATTAAAAAAAAAATCAAATTATGTTAAATAAGTGAATTCGTATATTAACATAATATTTTAAAAATTATAATAAATGTTAAGTAAATAATTTAAGTTAACCATATCTACAAAATAATTAACAAAGATAAGTAATAGATGGGTATAGTTAACTTACTTATAATAAAATGTGTATTATCATATTACTTTATATTAAAATAACTTGATATTTTAAAAAAATTAAAGAAAAAACTTCTTTTAATAACACTTTTTTAATAATTTTTTGACAACGCATACGTGGCAGTTTGTGATGGGTCTGTTTTAAATACTTTTTAAACATAAATTCAAATAGACCAATAAAATGATGACACGTGTCTCGTTGTCAAAAAATATTGTCAAAATATCATTGTCCAAAATTAAAATATTTTATATTTCAGTACATTTAATTGAGTAAATCGTCTTATGATTTTAATCATATTCTACTTTTCATATCTCTTTCTCTTCGGTATATTAACCAGAGTTCAATTTTCTTTCAAAATAAAATTTTGAACATTAATCACATGTGCATTTATTAGTTTTGATGTGATAAAAAGAACACAATAACTTATATGACAGTAACGGATTGTAGATGGTAATAACTTCTTATACAACAATATTAATATTCTTAATAACTATTTTTTTTCAACTTTTTAATTGATAAAAAATTTAATTTTTTATAATAATCACATAAGTTTTAGATATACATCTTTGAGAATTATAATCTAACTTCTAAAGTTGAAGCTATAATCATTTTAATCATCTTTCAAGAAGAAACTGGTTCTGCAAGTGCTTTAGTGGTTGAGCTTATAAGTTTGCATTTAATTTTTCTTTTTAATATCATTTGATTTCTTCTAAAAATTTAAAATTAAAAACAGCCACTGAGAACAGTAAAAAAAAATTCAAAAGGATAAAAGAAAATGAAAAATTGGATCTATGCCCAATGGATCACAATTATGGAAAAAAAGTATTTTGTTTTGGTTCGACCGGTAATTTTATATGAAATAGCAGATAGGATCAATTTAATTCACAAGAAAGAGATAATCTAGAACTTCAAGTTATTAAATTAAGAAAGAATGGAAAATTAATTCGGGAAATTTCGAATTCTAATACAAGTATTCAATTAGTTCGGATTTGTTTAGTCTTAAATTGGGATGAAGACAAAAAATTGTCGGACATGTTTCTTTTGTTGAACTAAGTATAAAAGGTTTATGCAATAAAAAATCTTATTATCTTTTATATTTTATTCGTCATTTTTATTCGACATTCCACTTCTTTTTTTTATTCAGACATTTCATTTTGTGTTGTTTTTTACACAAAATAATGTTTAATTATTAATAAATATAAAAATAAATAAGTAATTACATATATTATTTAAGAAGTTACTAATTATTAATATAAAATTTATGCGATATTATAAAATAAATTGTTTTAATCCATCAAAAATTTCTTTCATATATATTCAAATAAAAAATATATTTATTCATTCACTTTTTTTAAATCTAAAATGTCATGATTTAGACATATTTAATAAGATAAAATATCATAAAATAATAATTTTTTATAATTCTTCAAAAAGAAAAATAGTAAAAACTTAAAAAAAAAGATAATATTAAATAAATATAAAAAATTGTGTATATAAAATATTCTTTCTCTTAAATAAAATATGAATATGTGATAGGTAAGATGAAGGATAGAAAGGAAAGATGAGCAGAAAATAACCAAAGAAAACAAAAGAGAGTAAAAACTTAAAAAAGAAAAAAGAGATACTATTAAATAAATATAAAAAAAGTTATGTATATAAAATATTATTTCTCATACATAAAATATGAATTCGTGGTAGGTAAGATGGAGGAAATGAAGAAGAGATGAAAGAGAAAATATCCAAAGAAAAAATTAAAAAAAAGAAGAAGATAATATTAAATAAATATAAAAAAAATTATGTATATAAAATATTATTTCTCATAAATAAAATATGAATATGTGGTAGGTAAGATAAAGGAAAAGAAGAAAAGATCTCTTACTCCCATTTTACAAATATTCAAGTGCTTAAATTTTGACAGTTACTATTTTGACCTTTGTACTTTACCTCATTCCGTCTTTGAAAGAACAGTCAACCTCTATAATCACTTGTGAACTGTTCAATTGAGTAAACATTCTGAAATATTATAAAACAAACTAATAAAGATAACAGTTCTACTCCAATAATGCCAAAATCAACTTGCATGAATGACAAAGCTATAATTTTTCCACAGGTAGGCCCTTTAATTTTTAGATCACTATCTACAAAATAAAGTAAAAAAAATGATAAATAACACTGCAATGTGCCATGCAAAAGGAAAAAATATATATATGAAATAAAAAAATAACGTGCTGGCTCGGCCTACTACTTCTTGCAAACAACTGGGATACACTTCACCAGCACACCAATTGGCCAAGACAAAGCTCCAATGCTAACACATACACCCCATTGCTCCCAAGTCAGTCTCTCAGTGTTGGCAAACTTTTTCAGAAACTCGACCATCACTAGCTGAAGACCAACCGTTAGGCTCACAATTACAATGAACAACCTATTCTTACCAAGTCCCTTAAATATGTTCTTCTTCTCCATCTCCCTTGCATTGAACTCATTGAACACTTGGCAGAGGACAAAAGAATTGAAGATAATCGTGTTCTTCACCTTCTCACTGACATCAAAGATTGATCTTCCCCTGAATTCTAAAACCAGCAACACCATAACCTGGTACATTGCCTGTGAAATCAGGTTCCTCCACATAACTCTAGTTATCAGTGGCTCAACTCTACCTACAGGTGCCATCTTCATGAGATCATCGGTAGGTTCCTCGGTGGCTAAAGCCAAAGCTCCAAGGGTATCCATTATCAGGTTTACCCACAAAAGCTGGACTGCTGTAAGAGGCACTTTACCAGAAGAAACTGCAGCTACGAAGTTTATGACCAGTGCAGCAACATTAACTGTCAGCTGAAACTGAATGAACTTCTGAATGTTTCTGTACACACATCTTCCCCACCTGATTACTGTAACCACAGAAGAGAAATTGTCATCAAGGATAACAATATCCGAGCTCTCCTTTGCCACTTCAGTGCCTTCTATTCCCATGGAAAGTCCAATATCTGCTTCTTTTAGAGCAGGTGCGTCATTTGTGCCATCACCTGTGACTGCCACCACATTACCCTTCTGCTTTAAACATTGTACCATCAGAAGCTTGTCAAATGGAGATGATCTGGCCATCACCCTGATTCTGTCAATCTTTTCCATTCTTTCCTCATGCGAGTAATTTCTGAATTGAAACCCTTCAACCACAGCATCTTCGTCCAATTCTTCAGTAGGATCAAGAATCCCGCATTCAGAGGCTATGGCCTTCGCTGTGTGCACATTATCTCCGGTGATCATCTTGATCTTCACTCCAGCATTCCTACATGATTCAACTGCTGCTTCAACTCCTGGCCTACAAGGGTCTTTCAATCCAAGTATTCCCAACAGTGTTAGTTCTGTCTCTTCAAGCTTTTCACAGACCTGCCCATTGGAGCTCTTTTGGGCAAAGGCAATGCATCGCAAACTTTTGGTAGCCATGCCCTTCACAATGTTCTCAATCTGAACCCTTTCTTCATCATTAAAGATCATGATTTCCCCTGTCCGGCCATAATAACTTGAACACATAGCCAATATCATCTCAGCAGCACCCTTCCAATGTGTAACGATCCTGTTGCTCCCTCTCTTCTCCCTCATCAAAATCCCACTTCTCTTTTTCTCAGAGTTAAACGTCTCCACATGAATGATTTCACAATGCTGCTTCACAACATCAATGTCCATCCCCAAATCCACAACAGCCCAAGAAAGCAATGCTTTCTCAGTTGGACTACCTGAAATTTCTGGCGGAGAGGTTTGTTGGGTCTGGTAAACGCTTCCTGCGGTATTCAATCCAATTCCTTCTTTCAATAATTGTACTAAACTCGGTGCCAAATACGCACCTTCTGCTATTTCGTCTTTTCCCACCCAAACCTCAGTCACCTGCATCTCATTCATCGTAAGAGTACCAGTTTTATCAGTGCAGATTGTTGTTGCTGACCCCATTGTCTCACAAGCAGAGATTCTCCTAACCATAGCATTATCCCGCATCATTTTCTTCATGGAATAAGCCAAAGTCAAAGTAACAGCCAGAGGCAACCCTTCTGGAATAGCCACCACCACAATTGTCACAGCCGCAGCAACAATCCCCACAACTGCATTCATAACATCATCAAACTTTGTCTTCCTCCCAACGAATTCTCGGTTACCAAAATCATCTCTGGTACTTCCTGTGAAGTAACGTATCATAGATACCACCAAAACAAGCGCAGCCACCAACAGTCCAACCTTGCCGATAGCAGAAGTCAATTTATTAAGACGCACTTGCAAAGGTGTCTCCTCATTAACCTCTCTCGCTACCGAACCCATCATTTCACCCCAGGCAGTGTTCACGCCCACAGAAGTGACAAGCATGTATGCAAAACCATCACTGATCTTTGTGCCAGATAACAAGAAAGGGTTTGTGTCAGCGTTCACGTGAACGTGATCACTCTCCCCCGTCATGCTAGATTCGTCCACCTTCAACGAATACCCTTCCAAAAGCACTCCATCAGCTGGAACCTGATCACCGATCTTCAGGTACGCAATGTCACCAACCACCACATCAAAGATTGACACGCTTTGGCGTCGACCACCTCGTACTACTTCGACTCCTATGTTCTCACTCTTGGCAGAAAGCTTCTGGAACTGTCTAGATTGATTGAAGTTACTCACGGAAGAGACAACAATGACGAGAATAACCGCCAATATGATGCTTCCTCCATCGTACCAGCCCTCCTTCCATCCATGCTGCTTGATCCCAAAGCCAAGAGAAAGCAAAGCACAAGCCAAAAGGATGATAATAGTGGTGTCCTTAAAAGATTCAAGAACAAAAGAAAAAAAGCCTTTAGATGGAGGTTTGGTGAAAATGTTGACACCAAAGACACGTTTTCGGTGATCAAGATCATCCTTGCTGTCGCTTACGCCACCCTTTACATCGGTTTCAAGAAGTGAAGCGAGTTCCTTGACGCCTCCAAATTGGGTGAGAGACTCGAGCGTCTTGTCCCTTACCATGTGACTGAGAAGATTGGTATCAACGTCGAAGGGTTTCTCGTGTGGGGTATGCAAGTGGTGTTGTTCAACATCAATGGCCAGATACGAGAACGAGCGCAAGAGCCTTGGAGTTTGAATTTTGAAAGCTTTGTTGGAGACATGAAGAAGAGCCTTGACGAAAGAGATGGCATTCAAAGCCATTCTCCACCTCTTCTTGCATGTTATGGAGGACGTGTAGGGTTGGACCATACTCATAAGACTCTGGTCAAACAAGAAAAAACCAGTACTATATCTGATGTGACAGGAAAAAAGTACTGAGATTATGTCAATACTCTCAGTGAGATTCAAGGATCTGAATACGAAGAACAATGTCACCGTCACGGGTAATTTATATGCGAATTACTATCATAAAAACTATGTTACTGGTTATAAATTACGCGTAATTCGTGTTATTTCTTTGAAGTTTCCCTTCATCATATTCACCGGATTCGATTAAGTTTCATAACGCGTTTTTACGTCGGTTAATTGCAGTGTTTTCCTTTCTTCACTCTGCACATATATTACGCATAAATAGCACGGTTTAAATATTTACTGCTTTGGTTTTCAATATTACTCATTTATAGTCATATATTGTGTTTAATTGGTTTTTATTTTTTCAGCAGCAACCTTATACCTATTCATTTTGTTTTTGTTTTTAGTCTTTTAATTGCTAATTCGAATAAAAATGGATTATTTTTCATTTGTTCTTTATTTTTATAACGTAAAATACTGTTTTGATGAGTTTTATTATAATTTTATTTTTATTTTCTAACCTATT
The DNA here is from genome assembly GCF_000741045.1 of Vigna radiata var. radiata. Taxonomy (NCBI): domain Eukaryota; kingdom Viridiplantae; phylum Streptophyta; class Magnoliopsida; order Fabales; family Fabaceae; genus Vigna; species Vigna radiata. The sequence continues at coordinate 51,272,789 of NC_028357.1, read as the reverse complement.
ATTATAATGTAATTTTATTGTCATAAATTTTTATATATTATTCTCACAATCTTTATTTTATTTACAATTGACGAGTAATTATAAAAAAAATGAATATATGAATCGATAAGAAATTTTTTAAGAATATCATATCATTATATTATTATTATAATAAGGTCATCAAAATATTATGACTCTTTTAGTTAAGATTAAAATTCCATGTGATAATATGCGCATAATACGTTGTTTTTTATTTTTGATTATAAATATTTTCAGTTATTTAATTTACTTTTTTTTTGGAAAAAGTCATTGCAAACATATACGAATTGTAATTAAAAATGAAATCTGAATGTAACCATAAATTTTTAAATAAATACAAATAAATATTAAATTGCAATCTGTTTCCTAAATAAAATAAAAATGTCCTTATTTTTAAAACTGAAAAATATATTATATCATAGCAGTACAAGTCGATGACAACTTATTTACTGTAGTGAAAATATGGTGTTAATAATAAATATAGGTTTGCAATTTGCTTATTTGAAATTTTATTTTATAATTAAATCATCAAACTTTTTAAATAAGTATTTTAAGTATATAATAACAATAGTATTAATTATAAACTTATAAGTTTATAAAGCAATTATAGTCCATTGACCAGTCAACACTATCAAGGTGCCCGTTGAAACTTGCTCAAGTTAAAGTTTTTATTTTTAATATTCAATGCTAATAACTAATTAATTAATTAATCTGGTATATGTGTGTGTGTATATATATATATATATATATATATATATATATATATATATTATAACGCGAACATATATATTATTAATTATTTTTATTAAATTAAAAATTTAAATATGTATTATATAAGTACTAGCTAAAAACTATAAGAAATGCTGATCTATTTAAGAAAGAAAAACAAACTTGTGCTGAAAAAAATGAAGTCTGACACAAAAGGTTTGACAGAGTCTGTTGTATACTGCTACCTATCTCTGTTATCCGCCAATACTTGAGCAGAGAAGAAGAGCAAAGATTGATTCAGAGTGTTAAAAATTTCTAATTTTGATCCAAATCCAGCCTCATTCAGCTGTCACCAACTTCATTGGGAAGATTGAAGCAAACAAATCAATCATCTCTTTTATGACTGCATTACTGTTTTGCAGATCCCAAGAAGCTTAAGAATCAACTTTCATTTATCATTTATTCATTCATTCTTTCTTACTTGCAATTTTATTTGATGAAACCGAACTGGGAGCTCAACAACTGCTGCAACCACGAACAGGTGGTGTTTCTGGTCACTGTCGGTGTCTGCACTGTCGTTATACTTGCGGTATGTACCCTTCTCCTCTCCCACCTTTCTTTTACTTTTTGCATTGAATCCACTAAACATACCCAACTCCTCGTAAGACCCAAGTTGGGAACTTTTTTCTTTTGGGTCAGATCTTTTGGGACATTGTGCTGCTTTGAAACAAAATGAAATACCATTTTGTAAATGGGTATATTCTGGTGCTGCTACCTTTCTAAATTTGAATTGCTATTTCCAAAGTCAACTATTCAAGTTTACCAAGAATGTTCTTTTTCCTTACTATCCTGATTTGCTTCAGTTAAGCATAATTAAGATCGATTATGGATAAACTCTCCTAACTCTGCATGTTTATAGCTATTGCAATGCCTGAATCTGAATGGTTTATGTGGTTTTATTAATTTAATGTTCACTCAAGTATTCTCCATTTCTTGGATGGATTTTGTAATTTTATCAAAACTCCTGGTATGTTAGTATTGTTATAAATGCGGTGTATAATAGTATGTTACCTATGTTTTCGTTGTAAACCCACCTTTTTTGTAATTCCTACATTTTTCAGCTATGGAGAACAGTGTTACTCAGACCCTTTAAGCTTGTTACCGTATTTCTTCACGAGGCAAGCCATGCAATTGCTTGTAAACTCACCTGCGGTCATGTAAGAGCTTAATATTGGTGCTTTTGTTTGTTCGATTAACATTTCTGTGTTGATTAAGTATTGAAAGAGAACATAATTTTTGTTTTGGTTTATCATTTGACCAGATTTTTAGTGTATATTTTGATCTATCTGTCTCAAATATCTCTTGTTTTTAAGATTTCTGTTTTCCCTCGTCTGATGTTACCACACTTTGCTTATACCACAGTGCCTAACTTGTATTCTTAATCTTTACTCTATCATTTAACTTGAAAATCACAAAACAAAAATGGGCGGGATAATTCTTCTTATTTATAGAAGGTGACTTAAATCTGAAATGTTTTTGTTTGAATGGCTAAACTCATATGCCTAGTGCCAAAAATATCAATTTCAGAGATAGGATTTTACGTCAGTTAAGGTTAACTGGTTGTTTTTACTCCTGCAGCTCATCTCTAACTAGTTTTTATTTTCATTTTCCAAGTGTATCTTTGGTTACAAATTCTTGTTTTTTTGAGCGATTGAAGACAGGTATATCCTGGTTCCGAGGTTCTTCCTCCCTTTCAATTTTCCTTATTTGCTAATCAAATGAGTATGCCATATTGCCATCACTTCGCAATTATTTATACTCACATTCTGTTGTAGTGTTTGGTATCAAAAATACTAATTATGGATATTCTATACCTGTGTAATCTTCTTTTGCTTCTGAAAATCAGAAAAGTATATCGCTTTCAGTAAAGAATAGCTAAGCACCCTTGACATGACATTTAATTGCAGGTAGAAGGAATACAGGTTCATGCAGATGAAGGTGGAACAACCCAAACACGAGGAGGCGTATATTGGTTGATCTTGCCAGCTGGATGTATTGTCAACAATTTTTCTTATACATTTTAGTTTTTTTGCCTTGACATGTTAATTTAATTTACAGCTCTCACGCAACAGATAAACATAGCATTCTAAATTATCTAATATATTCTGATAAATGTGATCATTTCTGTTCTTATTGCTTATCATATACAGCGTAGCAGTTAATGTGTATATCCAGCTTATAGCTTTCGTAGAATACTGTCATAATTGCTATTAGTTTCTGTAAATATTTGGTTTCATTTCATCTTATTTGTTTTTTATCCTTGTATTGTTGATTCAGATATTGGTTCATCTTTCTGGGGCATGGTATTGATACTTGCATCGACAAAACTTCTTACTGCCAGAATAGCTGCTGGTTGTTTTATTGCTGCTCTTCTTATTGTCCTCTTCGTTGCCAAAAACGTAGGTGATGGACACTGGCCACTTATTTTTAACATTAATCTTTCTCCTTTCGTGGTAGAATGTCTATTAAGAATATGAAAATTTAGAAACAGATTGAACAGTTTCAAGCATCCGTGTCACTATGAAGATTCAAACCTGTTGATAAATTGAATTATGATTTTCCATCATTGCTAAAATTCAGTAATAACATTTCTATGCCAGTGTGTGAAAGTGAAACTATTTTCTGAGATAATGAGAGATTTTGATCCATTATGCTATCTCTGCCTTATATTATGACTGACCCTTTATTCTTGATCTTCAATTCTACATGCAGTGGACTCTTCGGGGACTTTGTATTGGTGAGTTATGTGTTTTCATACTAAAGTTTTATGAGTTACAAATAATGAATGTATCATCTTTTTTTCAACATCTTTCATGTTTGGATATTGAGGTCTCAGGATTTATAGTGTTCCTTGGGGTGATATGGATTTTGCAAGAGACAACCAAAGTTCGAATATTGCGGTACATTATTTTGTTCATAGGTAAATACAGTAACAATCTTTTCTTTTGAACATTATTTGGTGTCTCTATTGAGATACTATAGTTTAGGTGGGAAAGGAGTTTGTCTTAAAAGAATCCCTATCCAATTCCTTAACCAGGTTAAAGATGAAGTTTACTTTGATCATTTTCATTGAAAACATAACTTATTTTCATTGCAATGCAGGAGTGATGAACAGCTTGTTTTCAGTATACGGTATGTTTTTTGGAAATAAAGAATTAAGGTGGTTGGTGTTACATATACTTTTTGTATGAAATATTAAGACCCCTTCAATATGAGATTGCAGATATTTACGATGATCTGATCTCCCGAAGAGTAAATTCTAGTGATGCAGAAAAATTTGCAGAAGTGTGCCCTTGTCCTTGTACTGGTGTTGGATGGGGTGTTATTTGGTGAGTATGTCTCATTACAGAGAGTTTACGGTGTTGTTTATGCTAAAGGTCATTGAACTCACTAGTTTATTTGACCAATTCTTAACTCTTTCTGCAGGGGTTTAATATCTTTTATCTTTCTTTGCGGAGCAGTGTATCTGGGTGCTGTCATCTTGTCATAATTCATAAAGTAGCTTTATCCAGCACTTGTCATTAGTTCATCAGTAATGCCAATTCCATTTTTGAACGTCTCATGTTATTAAGGAGCAATACTATATATATAATTGATTTCATTTATATCTATTATATATTTATTTTTTATTTCTATCTCTCTTCTTATTACATAATGACTCTTATAAATCTATCAATTTTATTAAGGTTAAATATATATATATATATATATATATATATATATATATATATATATATATATATATATATTGCACCAATTTTGATAAATTATTAGTATGAAAAAATTAACGATGGTATGGGTCCCATTTCCCAAAACAAATTCATAGCTTGGGTTAGAAACATGACATAAGAAAAAGATAATAATTCCTCGTTTAAATTAACAATTGACGATGCATAAGTATTTAATAAAATAATCTATGCATCACAACTTAACTAGAAATTTAACAATATTGAATATATATATATATATATATATATATATATAGATAAATTAACTGAAATTTGAGTGCCAGAAGTTTTGCCAAGTTTTTAACTTTAGGTGTTTCATCAACCTAATTCACTCCACGGGTAATGCTCTATGAATATAATGTATTATTGCAATATAATCAAAACGCATTTATTCAACCTACCTATTTATAAAAGTGAAAACCGAAACAAAAATTTACATAATTAAATTAATTAATTAACTATACAAATCATTTAAATAACAATGTATTAATACTACATAAACTAAAGTATCAAGAAATATAAGACTAAGAACAACAAATAATTATACTAAAAACTACTACAAAAAATTGCTTTTGGTATGTATTACACTTTAACTCACCTCCAATCGAATTTCATCTCATAAACTCTCGAATTAAATAAATTAAATCTAATTTTATCCAAATTCAAAAGTCATTTTTTGGCTCAATCTAACATATAAAGATTGACTAAAGATCACAGGATTCCTATTTTGACAACTCTAACTAATAAGCTATTGAGACTAACATCAAATTAGATTTTTTGTTGTTCTGAAAACTAAAATTAATCGTGACCATCAAGAAGCAAATGATTCATTTACCTTGTATATTTTGAGACAGTTTTCTAAAATAACTAAAGTAAAGTTATAAGGAGCACAACCCAGTACATTCATTTAATCATGTCAGGAAGCGTTAATTCAACGTAAACTTAAATTTTAAACTTGAATTTGTCAACTACAAATGCAACTAATGCAATCCGAAATAAAGACTTTGCAGGTAATTCAAATAGGCAAAACGTCACTTTAGCAAACATTTTCGGGCAAAAAGTATATGAAAATACGGCCAAGTACGACAAATCCCCTTCTCAAAAAATTAAATCAATTTTTCTGCCAATAAACTGGATGAAAAAGATTCACTTCCGGAGGAAACCGTAATTGAAGGTTTCGAAACAAATGAACTTCAGATTTATAATTATAATAAAGCTCAAAACTACATCGAAGAAGCCAGAAATAGTACTTCGAAAAATCCCAAAACGAAAGTCAAATTGTCACCAAAATTTTAACCAGCATACTCCATATGCAATTAATAAAACTAAGCCTCTGAGACAGGATAATCAAACACAACATCTTTGCCAGAAAGCTTCCTGTACACTGCAGCAAATGTCTCCAACTTGTACTCAGTGTTGTTTCTCTCCTTCGGGTCCAAGAAAACCTACAAAACCATTGAATCAGACAAATTAAGCAGGCAACAATAAAAATTAGAAAATGGGTACACAATCTCATCACTAACAAAACACTTCATAGAAACCTTTTACAATTCTATTCGAATAGACAGAGTAACTTGGAGAAGTGGCAATAAGAGCTATTTATACCTTCATGATCTTGGATCCATCAATTTTATACCTCACACGCTTCCCAACAATCTCAGCAGGCAATACAACATCCTCCAGCATTGCTTCATGAACAGCAGTAAGAGTTCGGCTGCGTGGTCGCTGAACAGCAGAACCCTTCTTTGGTGGCCTCAATATCCTCCGGGTGGCAACCAAGATAACATCCTTCAAGTTATAATCAAATTAAAGAGGATCAGTAAAAAATAAATAAAAAACATGATAAAAAATGAACATCTTCAATAAGCATTCCAAAAAGGAATATTTAAAACTATTACACCGAAAAAATTTTCCAAATTGCACTCAATTCTCAGTAATGATTAATTACTGAGGAGAAAATGTTAAACTCTACCACATGTTAATCAATCTCGTAATGTGGGACTGCAGCTTTTTTCTTATTTCATTAGCATGGGCAAAACAATTAGTCATCACAAGTTCTGAGACACATTTTAAAAAATTAATTCTCCCGTTGTAGTTGATGCTCTTGCACAATCAAGAGAATACAATGATTTAGTAAAGAAAGACAATAAGAAGTATACCAAACGTATTCTAAATCCAAAATACCAAAACTCATGTGAAAGCACAATTTTGCTATTTACCTTCCCACTAAACTTCTTCTCGAGCTCCCTAACAAGCCTAACATGAATCTTGCGGAAACCTTTCCTTAATCTGTATGGAACATGAATGACAACAGCCTTGCGGTTCCCAGAAACATCAATTTGGCTGCAGATATTTAAACGGCATTTACAAGTCAGAGGGAAAACCAATCAATCTTGCCAACAAACACAGGCATATATAGGCATGCTTACATGGCTGAATTAATGTATAGATCCTTAAGATCACTTTTAAGCTCCTGGTTGGTGTTTTCCAAATCAAACAGTGCCTGCAAAACAACAAGTTAACACAATTAGAAATAAGTGACATCAAACAGCAACATTGTATAACGATTAAAGTGTTACCTGCCCAACTGACTCTTCAAACTCGGTTGGCTCGGCATCCTTATCCTTGTGGATTTTCTTCCTTGATGTATACATCTTCAAAACTATACAAAAAAACAAAACTTTAATGTGGCTAAACAAAATTAAGGATCGTTTTCACATAAAGTAAAAATTGTTGTACATGACTTGAAATTTCATACAAAATATAAAAGTCCTAGGTAAAACATAATAGATGTAGAAACAAACCTAACACCAATCAGTAAAATTGAAAACAAACCAAACCCCAATCATAAAGATTTCAAGAAACAAACCTAACCCCAATTAGTAAAAATGTAAACAGCCATTTCCAACTCTTTAACAACAACTATGGAATAAACCATTACACTGAAATAAAAAAGAAAAATTTTGCTATACTTTTCAGTGACTCTGTTAATCGGTGTACAGAATACGTAAAGGAGGCAAATGGGTTTCAGAGACATACCTTACCAGGTGAAGATGCAAACCCTCAGAGATCTGCGGCTGAGAGTAAGAATGGTGCTGATTTCCCAGTGAACGAGAACCCTAGGGTTTGAGATGAAACTGTTTATAAGGACTGAATGAACGACTGCGATGGATTTTATGTACACATGGACGGTCCATATTGCCAACTGTTTTACTATTGGGCCTCATTCTTTTTGTTATTTTTAAAATATTTACTAATTACAACCTCGGTTTGTTATTAAAAGTCCTTTCACTAGAACTTTGTTTATTGACTAAAATATCCTTGATGCTTTAATCATTCATTCTAACAAACTATTTGTTTCTATTAAATATCTCAGCAAAATAATTTTAAAAAATACATAAAAAATAAGTTTTCAATCCTTATTATTTCTACCGGATTTTCTTACCATTTCTTAATATATATTATAAATAAATATTCATTTGATATTATTTTGTGTATCTTTATATATAAAATTTTATAGAATTTCTCTAATTTTTAAGGATGACAATCTATATTAAATTTTACTATTATTATTATATTATTATATGATGACATAATAATTAGATAATGTAGTAATTAATTTGTTTGATTAAAGATATTAATTAAATAATTAACATTTAATCATATTTATAACGTTTTTTTAATATATATATATATATATATATATATATATATATATATATATATATTATTTTTCAGTCCATTGAGGGACCAACCCACCTCATCTCATTTTAAACATGTCTGTTTTATTCTTATTGACTTTCAATTATTTTTTCTCAATTCAAAAAATCATCTCATTTTTCACATCTCACTTTTTATAAAAATATGATATTTTGACACACCTTAAATTTATATAGAATATTAAAAAAAATAAAACAATAAAAACTAAACAAATTATTGTATTTAAAAAAATAATTAAAAAAGAAATCAATAAATATAAAATTTTATTACGTATTAAAATATATTTACTCAAAATAAAATATTTTGACATATATTACATTCATTTAGTTTTCTCTTTTTAACTCTTCTACCTTCAAATTCAAACACATTTCATCTCTTAAATTTTTCCCTATGCTCAACATCTTTTTAGAAACAATTTCACTCTACGAAGTCAGTCACATTTTTCTATTCTTTTCATTTTTGCATATATTCCCATTCTAACAAACACACCCTTAATAAGGTGAAACTGGGAGAAAAGAAGCAACAGATACATAAACACAATAGAAAATGTGAAAACATGTTCCTGGTAGATTAAACAGTAACGAACTTAAATGTCTGAAATAGAAGAAAGACATTTAGGAATGGAATGGCATTCCTTGGATGAAGTCAGTTAAGGAGATGTTGCACCCATTGTTCCAACACCTGAGGCGAACCATACCATGGTCTGCTAGCATCATCTGCACCAACAGGTGAGTGATAAACTCCATCCAAGAAAATGTTAAGCGCACCCTCCAGATGAGCTGATACTTCCGGCACAACACCGTCACCCCATACATCTGCTTCTCCACAAACTTGCTTGTATCCCTGCCCGACAAACCGAGCACGCAATGTTGTTGCATTAGGTGCAGAGGCGCTGCCATTAACAGAACTTTCAGACACAATCTGACTACTGTCCACAGAGGAAACTGCAGGCTCAGTATCTGAATTGCCGAAAAATCGACAACCTTTGATGAACCTTCCTGCTACACACACATACTTCAGCTGAGGGGTGTAAACAGCTTTGGAGCAGTTGTCTTGAACATAGTAAAGGAGACCCCTTGTTTGATCGATAACCCCCTGCACGCCTTTTGGAGGTGGAAGATGAGGGGTTCCAAGAGTCAATAACAGGGATATGTCGGAACTTCCAAATTCTTCCATGTACACGCGAGCAAGCCATCCTCCTGCAGAGTGTCCGATCAGCGAAACATTTTCAGATCCATTTGCAGTTCCCTTTGCTTCTTCAACAGCTTCCTCTATTCTCTTCAAATACCAATCCAGGACTGGCCTTGGTTGAAGAGTGCCACGCCAGTAATTGGGGTCCACCAGACCGGCGGCGTTGCGGAGCCAATCCAGCCTGGACACTTTGGCGACCACGGCAGAAACGCCGTACTTGTCATTCAGCGTTTGCTTCAAGCTCTGGTAGTCACCGGAATTGTTCCCTAAGCCAGGCAGAATGACGGCGGGGCGATGGATGGAAACGGAGTTTGAGGAGGAAAGGAGTGGCGATGGATTGAAGCTCTGCAGAGAAGCCACATCCATTTCCTTCCACAAATTCAAATTCTCTGTCTTTTCTAATCAAACTTTTCAGTTTCCATTAAAATAAGCACACAGAATTATCTCCATGTACGATAATTTATTTGTGCATAATTATCTAACGCTGTTTATTACTATTAATGTTCTAAAAAGTACTGAATATTGTTATGGGAAATGCACCAAGTTGCAGCTTTCTCTCCACATAACAATTGCCAATGAAAAAAACATGAAGATTTTTTTTGTCCTCTGTGGCCCAGATTTTAAGATGTGTGATGCAGGAGCCTTTTAAATGCTAAATTATTGAAGGTTTGGTTGTAAAATATCTAAAGTAATTTGAACTTATATAAGAGTAATTATATTTAATTTAAAAATTATTTCACAGTAAATAATAATAATTATAAATATTTTTATAAATCAATCATAATATTAACATATAAATAATATTTAAATATTATTAAAAAGTTATTGTCTAAATATCATTATCGATATAACATTATATTATATGATATCAGTGATTTTTAGGTTAAATCATTCAATTTTTTTCTCATTTTATAGGAAAATCTTAAACTGATTCCTTTTTTTTATTCAATGCATCTCAGTTTTATTTTTATTTTGAAAATTATAATGCAATCATTTATGTTAATAATGTACTAACATGGTTAAAAAAAAGTCACATGGTAGTTTTTTTTTTATCTAATTAGTTTTTTTTAATTTTTAAATTAATATAAATTTATTACGTGTCATTATACCATGTGACATTATTATGCACCGTCTAAGACTAGTAACTTTTATAAATGCGGGCTTAAATACTTTAACCGGTTTAGAAAGTTGGATCAAATGACTTGGTCATTTCTTCCTGTTCTTCTATAATTTACAGTTGCATAAAAAAATAATTTTGTATTTTAGAATATACAACTTAAAATAATTTGTTTATAGTTTATATTGTAAGTTTAGAGAATAACAATTGTATTTAAAATTGTATAATTTGTCACACTCCATTAAATTCTCCACTGTAGTGGAGAACACATCTCACACCCTTCCGGTTTCTCCATAGTAATGGGAGACAAAGCTCTCAACTATTCTTTAATTCTTCATCCGTTAAAAACTATGCGGCAGCAGAGAAGGCGAGATGTGCGGGAAGTGGAATCTAAGTGGCAGCCCATGGAGTGCAGAGATTCGGGAAGTGGAAAACAGGAGGCCAACATGGAGTGCAGAGATTCAGGAAGTGGAAAACAAGAGGCCAACAGGGATTAGACCGTTCGGTTTTTGGAAGGCAGTATTTAAAGAAGGATTTAAGAAGCTGACGCCATTTTTCTTTTTCATGCAAACTCTTCATCTTCCATTTCCAGAAAACCCATCCTTTTTCTCCTCCTTCTCTCTAGAAACCTCAACCTTCTCTCTAAGATTCCGACCACTTCCTTTCCTCCGATCCTCAACTTTCGTTTAGAATAAATACTCTTGGTGTCAAGACCTTCAACTTGCACCGAACGAAATCTTATTTTGAACCGGTAAGTGTTTCTGACCCTAAAAACTTCTTGGTGTTCCTGCATGCACGCCCATCCTAAGCTTGCATGTGTTAGTTAAACCTTTTCTCTGAACCTGTATCTTGTAATTTGGCTTTATTAGATCTTTGGAAACCCTAGAAAGAGTAGTTGCTGTCAAGGAACCCTAAAAGTCTAGCTGGAAGTGAGGTAAGGGAAGCTTATAAATTTAATTATGATTATTTTGGTATGCATGATTTTGTGAGTTATGCTTGCTGAATGTATGATCTTGTTGTTGGGAAATGCATGTTTGATTTTTGGTACGAAATATGTCATAAAGTTATAAAACTTAGTGAAAATATGAATCTGTAATCGAAGGGTCATTAGGACCGCCCGGTTTCCTCTTAAAACAATTGATCTGGTACCTTTGTGTTGAAACTTAAATATCTGGCTTGGTTATCCATTCGAAATTAACCATTAAAGGACGTCCGGTCTTATACTGAACGTCCGATCTCTAAGTGCCTAGTCATAGACTGAGTATTCGGTCTCATATTAACTATTTAGAACGTTCAGTCATACACTGAGTGTTCGGTCTATATTGACGTTGTTTATTAAAAAGTGTTAGGTCTTATACCAGTATTTAAATTCTAAGAACGTCTGGTCATAAACGATACGTTCGGTCACACAAGTGTTTGGTATTAGACTGACACTTTATTTCTAAAGCATTCGGTTTCATATTATTATTACTCATTTTTAGAACGTTCGGTCATAGACCAAGCGTTCGGTTTTACACATATGATAATCTGTTTGAGCATTTGGTCATAAACTAAGTACTCGATTTGATATTAATTATCCTTCTTGGAAAAAACGTTCGGTTTATAATATTATTTATTCGAAAAGTGTTCGGTCTTATACTGACACTTGATTCCTCACAGAGTGTTTGGTTTTGCACTGACACTCGTTTTATTGAAGAGAACTTCTGCTAGTCATAAAGGCATTTGGCTAAAGTCATAAACTTTGTATTCGTTTCTTTCCAAGACTGACTTATGTTGTTTAGCGTTCATTCTTCTTCATGAATAAGTTTACCTGGATTGTCTTCAAAGAGTGTTCGGTTTTATCCTCTACCAGACCATCCGGTCAACTATTAAAATTCCTTGTTTTATTCAGTCTCTTGTTCTTTGACCGTTCAGTCACTTATTGAATCCCTTTGATACTCAGATTCCTTATCATAGTTGGTCATTTTGTATCCGTATTGTTTATAAGAAAAAGAAATAAATGATGAATGGATTTATTATGATTTAAGAGTATTCCAGGGAGGAATATCTCGTGATTGGAATTGGATTGTTAAAGTATGATCATGGCCAAGGCTTAGGTTCTGACTCTATCCTGATATTCCGTGATTATGCCTCCTCAGGTAGAGAAGGGATGCGTGAGAATGACAGGAGGTCCGCGGTCATAAGACTAGATGATCGTTGTAGGACTAACCTTGGGTGGCAGTTTGTTGAGTATCCCAGCCAGGTCCACTTGGGTGCAGAGAGCGGCGAGCATACATGGTCATACCGTCCGAACAATGTCTAGAGAAATTGGTTATAATGGTGTTACTGTTCGACTTTTAAATGGAAATACTTAACTTATGAATTATGATTGAGATATTGATGTATATGATTTATGTGTATGTTTAGAAAAATATATCGAAAATGATTAATTAAATTTTACATAAACTTACCCTTATCTGTTTCTGTCTTGTTTATGTTGTCGTTCGGTATTTGACCGTCCGGTTTGTTCTCTTCACTGCAATGATTATTCATTTGGGTGTGAGCAGAGGGTGCTCTAGAAGATACTTTGGAAGATGCCTTGCAAACAGAACAACCCTTGAATGTGATGTCGGAGACTTGTGCAGGATCGTCCGGTCCTTAGATTGGATTTTTCTTTTACTTAGTGTAATAGTAGTTCGGTTCGTGTTTTGTAAGAACTGTTCGGTCTAGTTATCCCTTTGATGTATCATAGAACTTGTTGTATGACTGTTCGGCCTTAAATTATTAATGCTATCAAACTTCGATGTTTTTGTACAACTTTAAATTCTATATGAAATCTCATATTCTCTTTACTCCTAAGTGTTTATCTCCTACTGTTCTTTATTATTGTTTATGTATACCCCTAAAATAAATTATAGTTTTCAAGCTATATTTATTTGGATGTTACATAATTTGACATATAAATATAATTTAGAATACAATTTTTTTTATTTATTTTAGATTTTAAAATATAAAATTATATTTTGAATTACACATGCTAAAATTTAAAATAAAAAATACATTTAAAATTGTATATTTTGAAATGTAAAACTTATATTTTAAATTATATAATTTTAAATAATTTTAAATACAAAAGTGAATAGGAGTGTAGGCTGAAATTATAGGGGTAGAGAAAGAAATTGTCAAATGGCTTTGGACTGCAGATTTGCATAGCAACTTAAGCCTGTTTATTTGTAAGCTCATGCAGATTGGATTATATTTTTTCATCTATAAATTTTATTTTCCTTCTCCTCTTCCTCAGTATGCTTTTCTGCTCCAAGCAAGTTCAAGGTTATAATAGTTGTTTTAATTTTTTTTATTTATTTCAAAGATAAGGAATAAAGGCTGTTTTAACAGTTTCTTATTCTTTTTTTTAAAGGTCTAACAAATAATTTAAAAGTATATGTGATTCTAATAACAACATTGATTATTTTATTCATAAAAAATTCTATAAAAAAGTTTAGTGTTATTTGAGTTTAATTTTATAGAAGCAATTATTTTTCTAAAGATTTTTTAACTGAGTTTGTTAACTCAATCAACACCAATACGTATAGTCATCTTAACTAAATTATGTTAATATTTTTTTATTTAATATTAAATACATTTTTAGAATCACGATTGTGGAAGAAAAAACGTAAAGATGATCTCTTTGAAAAATAAATCCATAATGATATATATTTTTTATACATAAAAGATAAAACAAGAATCATGTATACAATTTGCTATATAATTTACATATTATTCTGTTAAAATTATTAATTTAATTTTTTTCTTTTGAATGAATATTTCTGGCTGGAATTTGAATATATACATCTCCATCTTTATGGTTGGTGGAGTCAACAAAATCATATTTCAGAAATTTAGTCTAACTCAGTTAACTAGCCACTCGTGTTTTCACATTCTTCACAAATTTTGACAGTATTCACAATTGCATCATATTTAACACGAGTTCTCCCTATAAGCCAAGGAGTGTCAGTATTTATTAGTTGGAATGAGAACAACGTCTTTGACAAAAAGAGTAGTTATGGAAATGACATAATTCTAAGCTTTATTAGATAATGTATTTATATCTTGAAACAATCTTTATAAGCGATTACATGGATATGGCATAATTTAGTATTTATTTTTTATAAAGTTAAATCAAATTTATTTTAACAAGAAAAGAAGAAGAAAGGGAAACAATTATAGAGAAAGAGAGTCTAAATGTAAAAGACATATAAGAAAAATATGGAATGTAAAACAAAACTACATCGATGATAAAAAAAAAAAGTGTTCTCTTTTAATCGAAGTTTTATTATAAATTTTATATTTTTTGGTTCCTAAAATTTTATGGTTTCAATTTTATTTCATTTTATATGATTTTGATATTTTAATTTTCATTTTAGTTATCTATAGCCTTTATTATTCTAGACAAGATACATTAAAATAGATAAAAAAAAATTGTAATTTTTGTTTCACAGTCATGTCTAAAAAGCATGACCTAATATTATTTAGGTTGAAATAATATATATATATATATATATATATATATATATATATATATTATAATTAATTATAACAGTTTATTATTATGGTTATTATTTATATAAGATGTTATTATAAATAAGGTTTCAATCAAATAAGGTTTCATTATAAATTTTGAGACGTTGAATAAAATAATACAAATAAGGTTTCATTACCATAAATTTTATTTTTATTATATTTATTATGAAAAAAATCTAAATAAATATATGAAAATAAAATATTAAATCATTTATAATGTTATTAATAAAAAAATAAAATAACTTATTAGTAAAATGATTTCTTTCTCCAAAAACATAAAAAACTTTAAATTGTAAATGCGTAGAAAAGTATAATCATGTAACTTTTTCGAAGACTTTAAAAAATTATTTTTAGAAACTAAAAAGTTTAATTTTCCAACCAAAGTACCTGAAATCCAATCATGCTCCAAGTTACAAATGACTTTATAAATTTAGCATAATGTACTTTTAAAAAGTTGAAAAACATGTTAACTATTTCTCTAAAATTACATGAATGAAACTAAATCACAACAATTGATAAATTCATAAATGCATTATCAATATTCACCTTTGGTCAATTAAATAAACTTCTTTATCCCTTTTAGTATTATTTATATACGCTCTAGAATATATATTTTTTTCATCCATACTCACTAATTAAATAATAATTAATAAAATAGTTAATGATTTCTTTTAATGAGTATAGACTAACATACAATAACATTTACAAAACGTATTAGATAACATTCCCAAATATGAATTTGATTGTCATGAACTTACTTTTCCAAAATCAGTTTTCAAGAAAGAAAAAATCACATTCTTTGTCAAACAAAAAGAACTCCTACCACTATTTGTTTTAAAAACTAAGAGCTTTCTGTTTTCTTCTCTAATTAATCCTCACTATCATGGATCATCTATCATTTAAATGTAATAATGGTTTCCACTACAAATACACTAAAGTTCCTAAAAGTGGTTACTTCTATATATTCACGAATTCTTTGTTAGCATTAATTAACTATTGTGTTTTCACTAGCTAGTGACTATGACCTTTCTCAACTCAGGGATTCAATCTCAATCAATACAAATTAGAAAGCACAATCATCTAAACAGAGGAATACATGACAGATGTACAGAAAACAATCACCATCTCTGAATTGATTAATTTGGTAGCCAATCCACAATAACATCATCAAAGACAGTGTTTGGGTTATTCCAAAATTCAGAAACCCTAAAAATCTTATTTTTGTAACTTGCTAAACTGCCACAGTTCATCGATGTTCCACATGGTACATGCAAAATCGTTGCTTGGCCAATCGGTTCCTGCCGTTTGACAGTCAGCAATTGGGTATTGCACATCCTGAGCCACCTTTGCAGTTGCTGTTTTGAAGGTCTCCATCTCATAGGCATTGTCATTTACATGATAAGGATCATACGAGTAAGTGCCAAAGTCATTGTTGCTTAAGGAATTGAATTGGTCCATGGTGTTTCCAAAATGATGAGACACTTTTGGAATATTTGCTGACTCAGAAAAGGAGATGCATGAACCACTGTTGTGTTCAGAGTCTGAGTTCTGCTCATGTTGGTCCATATAAGTGGGACTACCTCCATTCATACTCACGCAAGCTCCCTGCCATGGTATGGTCCCAACAGTTGACTGTTGAGAAACACCATCATCATGAACCAAAGGAATTGCCTGATTCTCAATTGACATGGCCGAAGAACACAATGACTCTTTTACCTTCTGAAGCAATCTTGGCATCCAAAAACGCCTTACAAGTTCTTGAAATTCTCTGCTGTCAGTCTCAATTTTCAAATGTCTCGCCTGTTTCTGAATCCTTGTTCTCCAATAGTTCTTGATCTCATTGTCTGTTCTTCCGGGCAAATGCTGTGCAATTTTTGACCACCTACAGTCATTAAAGGAATAAAAATATATTTGCAGCAGACAAGCATCTGATAGTGGCAAATTTATGATTGTAATTTCGCAACTAGATTTTTTGTACCATGACACAAATTCAGGGGAGATTGCATTGATCACATTTGTGAACAGTTTTTCACAATAAAATAATGACCATAACCGCAATCATATAAGTTAGAGAATCAGACGCACAAGATAGATATATACCTGTTTCCCCACTTTGAGTGGAGTTCAAGAATTAAAAGTTGCTCTTGTGGGGTTAAATTTCCTCGTTTCACATCTGGTTTTAGATAATTTAGCCACCTTAATCTGCAACTTTTTCCAGTTCTCTTCAATCCTGTGTCATATAAAGAAAAGGAAACAAATCAGAAAATTGATAAGAAATAGTAGGGTGGTGTTTCTTTCATGCATTTAACTTCTTATGCTGTTATCAATTTACCTGAACGTTTAGCCAGCAAGTTCCATCGGCCTTCCCCGTGGTCAGAAATGTATTGGGAGAGCAAATTATCCTCTTCAAGAGTCCAGGGCCCTCTTCTAAGTTCATTGTCATCTTCGCTAGAACTGCTGACGCTCTTTGAAGTAGACATGGCTATTCTCACTCTCCAAAACTATAAACACTATGTGAGCATATATATGCAGAAGGATTTTAAAAGGGTCAAGGGAAAAACCAGAATTACAAAGCAAATTGTTATACGCAAGATGCATAGTGTATAATATACTATCACTATACACTGTATGTCTGTATCCCATTTTGGGGGTTGAATTCAGGTCAAAGTGAATTACTATACACTTTAATACTTTTCCAAAAGAAAGAGCGTGCTCATGCTCTAAATTCCTTACGACACCTTCCATTCACCTTCCATAGTCTTTGCCACAGGAAACATCGAAAGGTGGATAGGTTCATTGCTTGGCATCTTGCTTTTATTTCTTGACAAAACGACAGTTTATTTTTATTTTTATTTTCATTTTCAATTTGTGGTCTATAGCAATCACACTAGACATATAGCTACGAGATTAACGCTGCAAGCTTATGACTAACTACATTAAATTGTTCTCAGTCAAAGAACAGACTGAGATGAATCGTATTCCAAATTTACCACTCAACTTCCCATGTAAAAGTCCCCACAATTGTATAAAGGAATGGAAAATGAGTGTTACGTCGCATTCTTTGTTATTTAATTGCCAGTGGGATTGAGGTTGGTGTTGCAGCAGTGATTTCAACATTCACCTTTCACTTGTCAGTGATTTTCTGTGTTCTCAAGTTTCACCAATCAATCCTACTGAGTTCAAACATGATGTGGATATGACTAAACTTTGTATACCCTAAACGTGCTTCTTGTCTACTGATTAAAATAAAATTACTTACAATCCATGGCCGACTAAAGATCTAAGCTTGGAATAAACGAGAGAAATAAACACATTAAAGTTAGCTAATTTCTTTCTACCGTAGAGTTAGTACAAGAAAAACGTGTTAAGACTTCAGAAGAACTCAATGATTGAGTGCATGTCGGTTAAAAACTTCAAAATCCAACAAGTTTTCTGTTAGTAAAACACTGAAAAAAGGTAAAACTAATGAAAAAAAAGGTAATATTTTCTCACATAAAAGAGCTAAAAGCTGATTTTTTTTTTCTTTCTATGTTTCTTTTACATGTTCACGTAACTGTTGAGAATATAAATGAAAGATTTTTCCATCTATAGATTACAAACAGATTATATAAATAAACTTTAAGGACATCATATTTACATATAATGCTTAACTATTTCAGTTTAACATTGGATTTCACAGTTTAACAACAAGAATAATTATGGTTTTGACACGATTGATCTGCTTAATCAAACACAGACCGGCCAAGAGCCCAAACGTGAATAACATTACATGTATATGCAATACTGGTTCACTTCAAAATCGATATTTACAATGTGAGAAACACTTTCTGCAGCCTTATCTGAGGAAGCCATTATTGTGATGAGAGAAATGATATGAGATGAAAGGCATTGAAATGAGATGAAGTAATCGCTGATTGGTCGTAATAACAGTGACAGAAACGTGCTTGACTGAACATAAGAAAATTTAATAATAAACTTACTCAAAACGTGTGGTAATTGGTGTTGGCATCATAAGGGGCGGCATGGAAAGCCTGCTAGAGATCTTAGAACAGGACCACTTTCTACGTTTATTGGTTGTCACCTGTCGCATGATGTCGGCCTTCGCTTATAAGATTTGCCTTCAATACGTGGTTCCCGTTAGTCCTTAATTTTTCATTCCTCTTCTCCACAAAAATGATGAAAATTGCATGAGAAAATTGAAAAGTTTGCTACGATTTTTCACTGCTGCTATCTTTGACTTGTGCACATAATTTAGATTTCTGCATTTTCGGCAAATTCTAAAAATTGAATAGTTTATCCCGTAACTTATAAAAAATGGAATAAATGACTTTTTATTTATAGATTTAAGATAAATTATCATGAATATAAAGACTTTCTAAGTGAAAGTGTCATGGTTCTTATTATTTTTTTTATTTGAAATATTTGAAGTCGTCGTATACTTTTTTTAAAAATTTGCCTGTATTTTCTGTTGTTGATTATTCAGTTGAAAACAGCCACCGAGCGCGGTGCAGAAGGTCGATTGAGTGGCCAGCAGATATATCAGTTATTATAATTGAAAAAGAAAATGATATTTTAACACTGACACCATTTTGACACTGCACACGTGTCAAAATGTGGTTAGACAATTTCAAATTAAAAAAAATAAAATTTGGTTTTTCTCTTTCAAATATATCCTACCTCAACTTTTTTAATTTGAAATCGTCCAATCACATTTTGACACGTGTGCAGTGTCAAAAAATGATGTTAAAATTGGAAAATTGAGGATTGATGAGAATTCATGACAAAACCTTGGTCAAGAAAACTGTAGGAGAACTAATGTTAAATTGTCTCCTTCTATTAAAATTCAATGGGATATGTTTGTCAATCATGGGTTGTTTTCATATTTGAAAATAACGAAATCAGTTCAGCACATACGTGATGAATATCATCATCAGGAATTTGTTTAGTTGCATTAAATTAATCATTTGCCACTGGTAATGTCCTAATATACTGTTAATGTAAATATTTAGAAGAAATTACTAAATTTATGCACTTATATAAAACAAGAGTGATTGAGGTGGATGATTTAAGAAATTTAGGTCTTGCACTAAAACAGACCAAATGCATCGCATTTTTATTTAGATAATGATACTTAGATAATATTTTTTTTATAATATTTGAATATTATTTACGTATGGTTCAAAATTATTTTATAATCAATAATAATAATTATAAATATTATTATAGACCAATCACAAAATAACACGTAGATGATATTTAAATGTTACCAAACAAAGGTTGTTTAAATATTATTATCCTTTCATTTTGTAATTAATCTATTATTGTATTTATGATTATTATTATTGATTGTAAAATAATTTTAGACCAATCATCTAATAACACATAAATATTGTTAAAAAAATTATTGTATAAGTATCATTATCTTTTCATTCTGTGAACTTCGACGTCTTAGATTATGTTATAACGTTTTGGATTAGATTTGCCATTGTTGTAGATCTGGAAGAGACAACAGACAAGACAGGTTGAGTGACAAAGTTGTACAAGTATTTAGCAAGAAACACAACCAATGGAATGGACAAGAGAATTGAACTTTGATAACAGATATGGACCCATACACATTTAATAGCATGAATTATCAAAGCGTCTCCTACACCTCTATTCTCTCTTTCTCTTACATTCTTTAACCACGAATTACTCAAAGTGTAAAGTTTCTCTACTATAAAAACACACATGTTATTTCTCATCTTCAGACATCACTGGTATATTCATTTTAAGATTTAAATATTTTTAATTCATGTACATATATGATTTTTCTTTTCAGTGTTCCATTTTGGCAGATACTGATTAATTTTAAAAAAAAATATATTTTAACACTAATTTTTTGACACTGCATACGTATCAAAATGTGATTGGACGATTTTAAATTAAAAAAAAACTTTGATTTTTTTTCTAAATAATTTCAGCTTTTTTTAATTTAAAATCGTCCAATCACATTTTGACACGTATACAGTGTCAAAATGGTGTAAAAAATTGGTGTTAAAATATTATTTTTCTAACTTTAAATTCTTCTTGATATTGTTTAATTATTATACTTGTGTGAAATAAAAAAATATTTAAAAGTAAAATATATTTTATAACGTGTCTCACACAATTATCTATTCGCAATCACATCCATCTAAAAAATCTTTTATATAAAAAAATAAATTAAAGTGTATTCCACGTCTATATGAATAAAACACTAATACAAAAAAACAATAAAAAAATCAGCATGTCATTGACAATATCGAAGAGAATAAGTATCATCTTAAAATTATTAGAAGTATAGTTTATTTTTATTTTCATAATAATTCAAAAATCTACTACATCGAAGACATATACTAGATTTTAATCTTAGTCCTCTTTTCGCTTATCTTAGTATGATAGAAGGAAAAAAATTGAGAGATGCATTAGTACCTCAATCTTTCTTATACTTTACATAATTTATTTCTTATCGTGGTGGAAATCAACACCCTAATGAATTCCTAACTTTCTTTCGAAGGACAAAATCCAATCATAATAACTCAAAACTTTTTTTTTTTTTCTTTCTAATCTCATAACACTTAATTGCAATGCAACCATCACTATAATAATGTTCTTAATTACGTATAAAATATTATTAACAGGAAACAAATATAAACTCAAATTAAGAGATTTTTTTTTATGGTTTTTAATATTTAATTAATTTATGGTTTTTAATATTTAAATTATTAATAAATACGTTCATTTGTACGAAATTTATTTGTAAAATCTATCCTTAAATTACAATTAGAGTTATCAAATGATATTTTTAATTATAACTTATAAAAGTTTTAATAAATTAAAACTTTTATACAAATATTGTTCATTGATACCTTATTACTATTATGAAGACAAGGATGAAACACACGTGACAATGGTGGTTAAGAAGAGATGAGAAAAAAAATTAACTAATAAAGAAAAAGGAAGTGGAAGAAGGGGAAAAAGAAGGAGACCGGGTCAATTATTTTACTAATGACTAATAGTGTGAATCTATCAGTAATTATCAACAAATATTTATTTAAAGACAAATACAAATAAATTTGTGATGGTCGATAATTATCAATAAATTTTGTTTTCGTTAGTGAAATTCATCAATAATCATTGACAGATTTTTTGTCATCAACATAAATTTTTATTATTAATAATAGATTACACCCATTGATGTGCAATTTTCTCGGTGTGTAATAAAATAAATTAGCAAAAGTAAAACTCTTCGTATTTGATTTTATGATATATTTTTTCTACTAACATAATACTTAAATTTTCTACTTAAAATGAGTAACAGATTTGGAAAAGGAAAGAATGTACAGGTGAAAAAAGGAAAAAAAAAAAGAGATGATAAAATGAAAGACAAATGGAAAGATAAAAGTGATATATTGCTTGCAAAGTAGAAGAGATACTTCTTTATTTATTAAAGATACATATCCACACATTTATACCCATTTTTAAATTCATTACCATCATACCTAATCGGTTAATAGAATAAAATAAAATGCTCACAAGAAATTACATGGCCAAATAATTACATATAAAAACTTAAATCCCTACACTATATCCGAATACAAAATTATTAAAATATGTTTATTTTTAATAATTACTAATTAAATACATTAAAGTTATATGTAATATTAAAAATGTTTTTATATTTTTACATTACAAAATTTAAAACTAGTGTGTTAAAAAATATATAACGATTCAATAATATTGGAATTTTAAAATCAACGTATAAGCAATCTAGGAAAAAATAAAATTATTCTAAATAAAAATATATATTGGAAATCAGTCCGAAACTAAACTAACATGTACAATTATTTATGGTTTAGTCCTCGTTTTTTAAAATGTAAATTTTTGGTGCGTGATACATTTTTTATATCTTAGGAATCAAAGGTTTACATGTAAGTAACCAAAAAGAAGTTTAAACCATTATTTATTTATTAAACAATAAATATATTATTTGATTAATTATTTGTCTGAAAAGTAAAATTATCTTAGTTTAAAATATCAGTTAAAGTATTTTACATACCAAACAACCGCAAAACACATATATTCCTGAAAATATTGATATTTTGATTACCCTTATTTCATTTATAATTACTAGAAAAACATATTCTAATAATATAAAAATTGAAAATTTATTTCATTAATTTAAATCTATATTATTGTTATGATTATTTATATGAAATAAAAATTGTAAAAATATCATCGCTCTATTTTAAAATTACTTTAACTAAACAAGAACTTCACCTAGTCAGTTCTCTTTAAAAAAATGTTATGGACAGATTTTTTTTGTTCATGGATGAAAAATATTGTTTTTGGCATAAAATATTTTTTTTTGGTATTTTATAACAAAAGTATATTTTTAAAAACAGTATTTTGATAAAAAAAAAATTAAATTTAGAATATTTTTGTTCACTCAGCATAAGCCTAGTGAAAGTAGTAAAGCCCAGTTGGTCCAATAAAAGTTGAAATGGATCAAAGATAGATGACATCTTATAAGCCATCTCTTCTTCAACCTCCGCAATTTCAACTTGCACCCTCATAAATTTTTATATTATATTTAAAATAAAAAATAAAAAAATGCATTTTTAAATACAAAACATAAATTACCAATTCTGATATCACTGTTAAAAACTTTTTGTTAATTAAAAAGATTCACCACTTCTAAAATATGAGTTATTCATAAAAAAATCTGATATAACTTTTAACATAAAACCTCAAGTTTCAATGTTTATGAAATTTTATTTTTTTATATATGTCACTCAAACTTTATTTATTTATTTTAAATACGAAAATTTTCAACTCTTGGATTCTATCTATTAATACACAGAATTTTGAAGGTATAGACTATGGAGGTTGAGGAAGAAACTGCCCATCTTATAATACAAGGTCACTTATAAAACTCTCCTTGAAATTGAATGATGTGAAGTATTAAAAAAAAAAAGTATAAAAAGAAAAAAGAATGAATTTAAAGCAGCATAGCTCTACCTAAATCAGTGGGCACCATATATGAAATGATATTTTGGTCCAAAAGTTGATAGATTCATGCCCTGTTTTATCATTTTCCAACGTCATACCATACAAGTAATAAAGCGTGTATGATTGCATAAAGACTTTTATGATAAAGTTATATGCCAGTATTGTAAAAGAAGAGATAAATTGAATTAAAGACATATACATTTATTTTTTCTTATATCTTACAAATTTTTATTTAAGATGGGATAAAATTGAATTGAATTTTGACCTAAAAGAAGAGAAAGAAGGAGAATGGGGAGCAAGTAGAAAAGGTCAAATTCAGTTATGTGTTAGGTGAATCAAACCTAATTAGTAGCAATCCATAGGCCATGTTTGTAAATGGTAGCCTCATCTAAACTCCAACTTGTTTGGCTGTAGTACCTTATTATATGCTAAACATTAAATACAAGTGCATGGGCAACTTCTTCCCACGTTTATAACATGAGAAAATTTCTTCTCATCTGCTATAAGGTCTTACATTCAAGTTGTCAAATTAGGCAGTGCCTTTGAAAAGGGGCAGTGAGGCCTTACTTCTATAGGGAAGGTTGTCCCAAACTTAACACTTTGTCTTCAAAAACCATCTCCACTTTTGTAAGAGCTACAACCAGAATTGGGTGTATAGGCTAACCAACAACTATTACTATTTGGCTATATGGAGGCCTAGGAATCTACCTATTGTATCAGAATTCAACTCATTATTTTATTTTATTAATGAGAATTGAATCAAGTGTCATACGCCAGATATACACTCCACATGTCACAACCCCACTTCTGTTCTAAACTTTGCTTCATTCACTTCTCAAATGTCAGTCCAAATCGACTGCCTCGTTTCTTTCAATAGCTCAATAAAATAAATAAAACTTGCTTTCCAAGAAACCCTGCATCCTCTTTTTCTACAAACTGCATGCTCAGTTTTTAAATTCTGCATTCAACACAACCCTATGATAAAAAGAAAAAAAGCCAAAAATTATATCAACTTAATAAAGAGTAAAGAGTAATAGTACAATGAAAATTTAATCTCTCATCTTATAAGAATATGCGAGGAGTAATAAAGTAAATAGAGCAAAAGCATAATTCAAAACACAAAGAGATACTACCAATTTTAACATGAAAAATCTTTTAATACAAAGATAAAAATCACAAGTCGTGATGACCACATAAAAATCTATTATGATCAATGATAAGATACAAAAGAGTCTCCAATAAACCACCAAATGGTATTTTCAATCAGGTAAGTTAATTAAGTACAAAATGTTTACAAATGAGAATAAAGAAGATGAAAATTCTCCAAAACAAAATTGCTGATGCGAAATTGTTTTTTCTCAAACTAAACCTTCGATTGATGATCCGATAAGAATGAAAAATTATATATTTGAAACCCACTATCTAAAAATTAGTCTAATCCAACGGTGAACGACTTCACAACGACAAAAATATCATTATAAGACTTTATGCTATGGAGAAAAGACTTATTCTCTTTATTTCTCTCACACTTAGTTTTTCTCTTTTCAAATAACACTTATGCATCCTAATGTAACCCTTTTCCATTAAAGCAAAATGAGACATAATGATCTAAATTATTTGAATCTATTTTGCATATTGGAAGAGAATCTAATAACCCAACAAACTAATGCATCATGTTTTACAAAACTTCTTATAAGAACATTAAGAATTAGAAGCAGTGATTTGAAACTTTGACACTGAATATAATCTCTAGCTTACTCGAATGATGTGTAATCCATCTAGTTGACTTCACCCACAGGAAAAGGCTTTTATGAGCAATGTTAGTAGAGTAAGAATCTAGAAGTAAAAGTTTAGGAAATAGGGTATTGCTTTCGAAAATGTCTGTTGAAATAATTGCAAAAGGAAGGGAGTAAATCTTCCAGCACTAAAAGCAGGAAGATTAAGTTCCACTCTAGAAAAACATAACGTTGATATATGGGAAGAGTTTGAACCTAAACTATGTGCTCCTACAGAAAACTACCCTTTTCCCACTACAGTTAAAACTTTGCTGAAAGATCTGAAAGATAGCCATTCCAATTAAAGGTTTCTTTTTTTGTCATTAAATTAAAAGTTCCAAAAGCTCCAAAGAATAGACACTGCTTTCCTCACAAAGGCATTGACCCATATTACAGTGCTTGTCTCACAAAGCATGGGCCCATGTTGTAATTGGACATTTCTCCTGTATGTGGGGCCAACCTGCAGAACCTCGAGCTGCCACGTGGGTTAGTTAGACTAATCCTACATTATAAATACCAGTCTCAGGCACATTATCCAGATACCACTTAAAACCTTTCAAAACCTCTCTTATAAATCACATGGCAGAATTCACTGCAGATTTGCAAAGCTTTAGACCCTCCTTTCCTTTCTTGGATATCGATAACATGGAAATTCAAAACTTGGTGCCCTTTGACAGCTTATTGGGCTCTACAGAACCTGAATTTCCAGGAAACTTGGAAGACAATTTTCCGGGTCTTTTTCAATGCGTGGATCACAATGCAGTTCCAGCGTTAAATGAAGTTCATGAAGGTAAAAAGAGAGAAGCAACTGATATGGGTGATCCCAGTTCTGGTAACTCAACTCCTGATATTTCTGAGAGCGGAAGCAAGACAAAAAATGTAAACTTTCTTCGGCTTTGTTCATTTTATTGTTTACTCATATGCAAGATTATATATTCATGATTTATTTGTTGTCTTCAGATTTGTGGAAGAGGCAAGAGAGTGAAAAGGAATGCGGTAGAAGACAAGAAACCAAACCAAGTAGTTCATGTCAGAGCCAAAAGAGGTCAAGCTACAGATAGTCACAGTTTAGCAGAGAGGGTATAGTTTTTAAATTAATTATTATAAAATTAACAATTGACTGTTAAATTATGATGTTAAAAAATATTATGCTTTCTTTTCTTTGATTGAGATGTAAATATATTTTAAATTTATTGTTATTCAGGTTAGAAGAGGAAAAATCAATGAAAAACTTAGGTGCTTGCAGAACATTGTCCCAGGATGTTACAAGGTAAGGACATCTTTTTTACTATACCGAATTCCTTTCTGTCTTTCTTAAATAGTTAACCTCTGATTTTGCAGACCATGGGTATGGCAATAATGTTGGACGAGATCATAAACTACGTGCAGTCCTTGCAGCATCAAGTGGAGGTAATTGATTGAAAAAAAAATAGCATTGGATCATAAATTACGTTTGTATGTATTATAAATTAGTTTTATTTCTATTCGATATGAGATTTTTAAGGATTAATATCTACCGACGTTTGTCTGTTTTACATGTATACAGTTCCTGTCAATGAAGCTGAGTGCAGCAAGTAGCTATTACGACTTCAATTCAGAGTCAGATGCTTTAGAAACAATGCAGGTGCCTACTGCTAAATATTTCTTGATCAGCCTTATACGCTTGTTTTAGTGTTGTTCGTTGTGTTTGGTAAGGATAACATTATTAAGAGTAGCCTTCCACTTTATGAGATTCTGTACATCTCTACTATTGTCCCGACTCTATAAAATATTGTATGGACTAAATGAAATGAAATTTTGTCACATTTTGCAAATATAAGACTAATAAAGTAAGCAAAGTGAATAATTTATTATAATATTATAGGAAGCAACGTGAAGGGTTGAATGAATAGTTGATATATTGTGAAAAGTAGAAGAATTAAATTTTGTTTATTGAATTGTGGCAGAGAAGAAAGGCATCCGAGGCGAAAGAGATAGAGAAGTATGTGAGAGAAGGAAGTGAAGGAGTTTCTTGCTTTGAAGCAACATGGCCATGGTACCTGTAACTTGGGTTTTGGAAGTTTTAACTCAAAAACCACACATCACATATATCAATTCAAGAACATGCTTCTTCTTCTTACTTAGTTTCTACAGTTTTAAAGGATCAGTTTGTATAAGCACAAGTAGACATTAATTATTCTCGTTTGTACAATCCCATCAAACACATGAAAAAATGAAATGCGAGTTTTAAATAAACCTACGTTGCATATTTATTTTACGAAATAAGTCTCTTTAACAATGCATACGATTCAGTTTGTGATTAGTCCGTTTCAAATATTTGTTTAGAATAAATTCAAATAGATTAATTGAATTGTGACACGTATGTATCCTGTTGTCAAAAAGTTGTTAAAAAAGAATTGTTAAAATATCATTGTCCTTATTTTATAGTGGGTGTGAGTATTATGTAGGTCATTAATGATGACATAACATTAGATTTTGTGGACGTGAAAAATCACAATTGAAATATCATGGATTTGGAAAATGATTATTTGAAAAATAGAAAAATATAATCACGCTCCAAAAAAAGATAGAAACTTCTTTTATTCACCATTCATGGAATTGTGATTGATTTGATCAATAATTATAGTTTTTTTTTTTTTGTGATAGTTTAAAATTATCATTACGACAATGATTTTATACGGAACCATGTTATATAACGAATCTAACTAACAAGAAAGTAAAGAGAAAAAGAAAATAGGTTTCACACAAACGGTTCATGCATACAATAAATGATTGTGGACATAATGAAGCAAATCAAATAAAAAATATGAAGAACAAGATACGAAGATTGAACCAAATAGAAATAATCTTACCATGCATAAATCCCAGAAGAAATGAAGTTATAGTTATTATTTTCTGCATTATTGTTGGCGATTTAATGATTATTTGTCTTTCTGAGTTTACTTTATTGTTGGTGAGTATTAAATTTGAAGATGGAGTGGCATATATTTTGTAGTTGAGATTGAAAAATCTAGCATAAACCCTACATTATTTTTGCAATGATCTTGTTAAGAAATCTTGGGAAATATTTCACATAGAAATCTGTTCACGTGATTGCTTTGTTCTACTGAGTTCCACACATGGAGGCAGAGTCATTGGTTGCCGTCATGGACCAACTCGAAGGTCCATGTCTTGTGGGACCCACGCCAGCAACCACAATCTTCTCAACCTACTTTTCGCAACCCCCTTTGCCGCTAAGTGGGATAACTCATTATCCATCTCGACGGTGTAATTAATCTCTCTCATTCTTACATACACATCATCTCACACTTTCAACAAATCACTTCTAACTTTACTTTCTCACAATTTTATACTATCTTCTTGCTCCACTCTTCCCACCCCCGTTATTTCATTATATTTTAAAGTAAAATATTTTTTTATAACTTCTTCGCAACCGTTTAAGTGATAACTTGTGATTGATTCGTTTCAAATATACGGACCAATAAAACAATGATATAGTCTATTATAAAAAAGTTATTAACGTATCATAGTTCTATTTTAAAATTTATTACAAAACACTTATTTAAGTGCGAATCCAAATCTTATATTGAGTACAAATAAAAAAGTAGAACATTATATAAGGTTGAAGATCCATTAATCCATCATCTTGAAGTTTTGGATAAAGAACGGTGCAATCTCTTATGTGGGTGGACTTGGCGTTTGTATCTTCGTAGTTGAACTTCCTCTTCGATAAATCAAACAATGGTATTAGAATCGAATGGGAGTGTATCAACATAGAAGAAACTCACCTTTATTTTAAAAGATTTTAAGTAAAGGTAGTGTCAATTCATTGTGTGATTTGAGTTAGATATCATTGGTGTCTATATCTCCCAATGAACTCTTCCTCGATAAACTCGACAAATTAACACGGATAAAAAGAAGAGATGAGTGGGAGTGGATGCAAATTTCAAATAGAAGGCAACCTGAAGCAAAATCCAAGTGTAGAAAGGAGCCATGGGACGCACTTAAAGCAATAAAGTGGTAGAATCTTGGGAAATTGAGGAAGTTAATGATTGAGAAGATTAGAACATATTTGTTGTTGTTGTTTAATGGAAAGTGAAAGGGGTCGGATGCAATGCATAGATGAAATTAGGAGAAGAGGACAGTTTGAATGGGGCATGGCATGATGAAAAGAGGATGGGCAACGTGGGCTTGTAAGTTGTCGAAAATGATCAGACTCGAAGCTTTTAAACCCATTTTATTTGAATTTGACCACTTTTGACTCAGGTCTTCCTTTGTCAAATAGCATACATGAATAAGGAGAAAGAAAGAGCTTAAGGGTCCCAAAGTTAAGGTGATAGAGGGCATATCATACCTTCCAAATATTGATTTAGATTTTGAGACATATTTAGGGGGCAGTGGTTCAAGGGATGGTAATAATTATCTGGGCCAAGTTCAAGGACTATATATCAAGCTTTTCAAACAAACAATTCAGACACTGTCACCCCATTTTGTCAATATCTTTTCAAAAGCAACATCTTAACCTCCCACCACTACTTTGTTTAATGCTTTTCAAATTCATTCAACTATTTCTCTTTCTCTATCACAAACTCTTTTTTTAGTCTTTTAATCTATATTATTTTTAAATACAATAACTTTTTATTTTATTATATAATACAATGTTTTTAAAAATTTTCACATATAAAAATTTAGATAAGAAAGTTGGATTTTTTTTCCCTCTTCCAAGATGCAAACCTACTATTTTATGATTCTTCTTATTTTTTTCACTTTTAAATTAGTATTACTTTGTGTTCTAGTTTGGTTATAGGTTAGAATTTTTGTTTCGTTTAAGTTTGAAAACAAATCGAAAAAATAAAAGAGAAAAATTTACAAGTTGTTTTTATAATTCAATAATTTTCTTTCAGAATTTTTATTTCAAATGTTACAATACTTTATATGAAATATAGTATCGAAACATTCAAATTATAAAGTATCAAAACTATTCACTAAGATCTAATTTTCTTCCTATTCTCGTAACTTTAAAACTTATTTCTTTCTTTAATATTGCAATAAGGTGTTTCATAGTTTTTTAAAACAGTTGGGCCATGTGCGATAGTTTTTTTATAGACAAGTCCATTTCAAACATTTGGGCCAAGGCCCAAGTAAAGTAATTATCTGAATATATAGGTTCATTAACTCTTGTCTATTGAAGATGTAGAAGTTTATTGTGTTACAAATTCAATAACACACAATTTGAATTAAATTCTTCTATATCTACGTCTACTCATTATTTTTTAAATAACATATATATAAAATATTTAATTATTTAAAAAAAATTGTTAGTTTTTTAAGAATTAGCATTTATAATTTTTAATTTTTAATACTTTTTAACATTATATCTTTTTCACTAGAATTGTATTTATCAGAAAATGTTTAATTAAAATCTTATTACATAAACTAGTTTTAAATCATTAAATATAAAATGACATGTACAAGTATACATTTATTTTAGAAAATTATATTCAAATTACTATTGATTAAAATTTATTTTAGAAATATAGATAGAAACTGTGTATTATAATTGTTTTTAATATACGACCCAGAATTAAAGAGTTAATCTCAATTTTAATCGGGAAATTTATTTATATCAATTAATAAAAATTGGTGTTTACTATTTTTAATTTTAATTTTTTTAACAATTTTTAATAACAAAATTATGATTTTTTTTGGTGAATTTTCAAATTGAAAATTTGCTCATCAAACGTACCCATTGACTTTAATTTATTAAAATAATTATGCTAAATATTAGTTTTTATTTATTAAAAAAAATATTTATTTTCTAATTGAAGTTCAATTTTAGTGAAAGACATCAAAATAGATAAAAAAAAGTAATTATAAAAATATATGAAGATGAAATATGAAAAACAAATAAAAGTTTTATTTAGGTACACATATGGAACAATGTGAAATAATAGAAAGTTTATTTATTCTTACAGATATTGATAAATAATAAATATTGAAAGTAATAGAAAATTTATTTATTGTAAATTAGAGATGGATGAAAACAAGGGTTTAGTGGTCCTCTTGAAAATAATTTGCAGCAGCTTGTTGACTCCGACGTTATTTTTCTTTTCATGAAATAAACTCAAGAGCTGTAAAAGTAAAAAAATTACATAAATAAAGAAACTAATACAACAGCTAATATGTTCATGCATGATTTTATCACTGTTAAATCATACTTAAATATGTTTTCTTTATACGATGATAAAAATAATTAAATTATTATTATTTATGATATTAAATATAAATTTTTAATAATTTTATTGTAAATATATTGATTTTATAAGTATTAATTCAAAAAGTATTTAAATTGTTTAGAAAAAAATATGAATACAAAATATACTTTATATATAGGTATAAATACTTAAAAAATATATTTGCTTAAAAAAATTATTAAACTTATGCTTTAAGACTTTTAAAAAAATATTATTAAGTTTTAAAAAATTATTAAAGTTATGCTCAATACTTCACAAAAAATATTAAGCTTATAGTCAATACTTCAGAAAAGATATTAAGCTTATAGTCAATAGTTCACAAAAATGATTAAGCTTAAGCTTAGTACTTCACAAAAAAATATTAATCTTAACTATGCTCAATACTTCACAATAAATTATTAAGCTCATGCTTAATACCTCACAAAAATGGTTAATTTTATCTTTAACACTTCCCAGAAATTGTTAAACTTATCATTAATACTTCACAAGAATTATTGAGCTTATCCTTAATACTCACAAGAACTATTAAGCTTATACTTAACACTTCACAAGAATAAGTAAAGTCATACTTAACATTTCACAAGAATTATTAAGCTTATGCTTAATGTACTTCACAAGAATTACTGAGCTTATGCTTAACACTTCCTAAAATGATTATGTTTAATACTTCACAAAATGATTAAGCTTATGCTTAACACTACATAAAATGATTAAGCTTATGCTTAATACTTCACAAAACTTGTCAAGTTTATGTATAATATTTCACAAAATCATCAAGCTTATGCATAATACTTAGCAAAATTATTAAACAAATAATTATTAACTTGAGATAAGGTTATCCCAGCTTAATTCTAGACATGGAGAAGGTGAAAGATGAAATATGAAGGAGTAATGTATCTATTGGTAAAGATTTGAATTAATAGGTATCCCAAATTAAATTAAAAAAAAAATTCAAATAGGGATGTATGTAAGGTAATTCAAAGTTAATATAAAAAGCAAAAGTATGAATAAACAAATGTAGAATAATCATACAGAAAAATATATGTGATAAAAGAATAGATACAATATCCCGATAAGAAAAACAAAATCTATTAAATGAAGTAAAACCTTAGTTGCAGCAAATCTAAAATTTCAAAGGGATGGGAAAATCTCCAGTGAGCAGATTGACGTTCTCAAAAGCGGGAAATGGTAAAAATAAATATGATAAATGAGAAAAACTACTACACACTGATTTGGGTTTCTAGGAAAAAAAAATCCTAAAAATATATTAAAGAAAAAGAATAAATAGAATACAGGTATAGAATTTTACTATCATCTTCTTATGTGAAATTTTTATATTTATTAAAAGAAAATAAATACTCATTTTTTATATTTCGTATTTATTGTATTTTTCACCTGACTTTAGAAATGTTGTATAATTTATAAACACCACGGCAGAGAACGAAATATTTAAAATTAAAATGAGAAAAAAAAAGATTAAAAATCAAATAACAATGGAAATAAAAGCTCCTTCAGTCCCAAAAAAGATATTTATTTATTCTCGAGAAAGATATTTCTTGTTATCCTGCATCTGTAGAAAGAAAAAACTCCATGGTGTTATTCCGAAGTAATAATCTATACAACAAATCAATATACATCTTACTAAGTTACAAATCTATCAGTCATATGTGCTTATTAATAATTTCAACAAATAATAAAGTGATAAAGAAACTAACTTGTTCATAAGGATCCATACAAATCGGCGAAGTGCAACAATGGTGTATTGGAACTGTCATTCAAGAAATCAGATTCCAACATCGAAAAATTGTTGTAATTGGATTTCACCTCGCTCATGTTGCAGCCGTCTTCTTCGTCCGTGCTTACCGAAGCGGCCGGCTCGTTCTCCTCAGACTCTCCCTTTAACTCTCTCTTTAACGGTGGAGTAGCCGGTTTAAAGGCGTCGGCGTCGCCAATGGCAGTATCGTCGTCGAGATCGGAGCGATAGATTCCGGTGAGCTTCTGAACGAGCTCCTTGAAGTGACGCTTGTGCGTCTGAATGATCCTCGGTGATTGCGTGTATATGATCACTGGCTCCTTCTGCTGTACCCTACTCACTGATGATTTCTTTATCGTTTGAGATTGCTTGTTGATTTTCAAGGCACGTAGTACCTTCCCCGTCTTTGGATTCATGGATAGTTAAATTAATTTAGATGTACGATTGTGGTAATTATATATATCGTTGAAATTCTTATTAATTATTAAATTATTAAATCATTGAAGCTAAATTTTTGGAAAAAATTTAAAAAAATATGCACGTGTACATATACGTGGGAAATGTTAGTTGAGAAAAAGGAGAACAACCATGCCACGTGTGGCGTAGGTGTCTTTTTTACCGCAGCCAAAGGTTCCACGTGTCTGAGTGCCTGCGAGTTCAGCTCTAATCCTACCTAGCAACAATTTTCTTTTTCTATTTTTTTTCCTGTTTCCATAAATTGTTAATTGGTGACAGATATTCCTAACCAATCAGATCCCAGAACATTCTAAAGGTGATGTCGTTTTGTCTGTTTTGATCTGCTAACCTTCTACGGTTTGTAAGTTTAATTGATTTACAAAATTATTTCAAACTTTTAAATTCAGTTATAAGATCTAATATATATTAATAAATTATTTTACATTAATTTTAATATACTTTTTTCTCTATTAATATTGAGAAATTAAATTTTAAAATAAAATAATAGCACTAAAAATGAATACATTTTATCATTTTCAAAACATTGTACTTATCACCTCGCAAATACTCGGATAAATAGTCGATCATTGAAATTAAATCCAGTATGAACATCTCTATCAATTAAGTGACGCGAAAAAAGTATATAATAAACTGAATATTTTTTGTTAGTAAGCATCATTTAGGAATACTCAAAATATTTAGAGATATTAATTATGGTGTAAAATTGGTTCTAACTTATTTTTAAATAAGTTTTTTTATTTTGTTAATTCACTAAATGAAGAGTCTTAGAGAAACTTCAATATTTAAACTCTTTTCTTAATTAAAAACAAATCTAATTCCAATAATAAAAATCCATTACAATAATAATCTTTTTAATATTGAAAAGATGTATTGTTATTTTGTTATTAGGTTGTTGATTAAATAAATATATCTTAGTTATTATATGTAAATATCTCATTCTCAATATATACTTCGTATTTAATAGTATTTATTAGAGAGTTTTATAGGTGTATATTCCTCCGTTTTATTAGAGAAATTTGAAGGTGTATATTCCTCCGGTTCTACCCAGAAGCTCGGTCCAACGTCAATCAAGAATAACAACTTGATCCTTGAGATCAATTCACTTAAGACCGTTTGATCAAAATCTGGTAAGCACAATAGTGAATTAAGATCAGGATTAAGGGAGACTTAATGTAATTTGTTTTGTGTTCTTCAAATTAAAAAAAAAAAAAAACTTAGATATTTCAAATTAAGTAAAATATAATTTTAATCCCTGACAAATTAATTTTAAAACAGTTTTAAAACTCCTTTTAGTTTCTCAAAATCATAATATTTAATTTTAAGAAACTAAAAAAAAAATTTAAATCTTAAAACTAAAATCTGAATTATTCTAAATTTCAGAATACAAAAATATGATTAAATAATTTAAAAAACTAAGTTGATATTTTCTAACTGACAATGAATTTTTAAATTAAAAGTAAAGACATGCGCTTTTTATTAATTCAATAGAAGTATTTCAATAACGTTTATATTATTAATGAGGTTTACTCTAAATAAACATAGGGACAACTTTGATTTATTTAAAATATTAAATTAAATTAAAAAAATATGAAATACCAAATCAAATACAAAGAAATGAATAAAAGTTTAAAAGTATACTTTTTTTTTATAAAAATTAATTATTTGATATTAAAATAGAAAGAAAATAAAAACAAATATCCGTACGAATACCTATTATACCCTAAAGATGAGATAAAACATAAATTTTATAGCCATTAACTATAAGTATAAGTATGTGAAAAAAGAAATTTCTTTAAAAATAAATATGATATAATAAAACTCCGTTCCACATTCTTTTCCATCCCATGAATGAATCTCTTCTATACCTTTGTAATTTAATTCAATGCTTAGTTCAATTTTTTTCTATTTCAAACAGCTATTTTCTTGTCTTTATTAATTGAACTTTATTTTTCTTAACTTATTTACTTTATTTTTAATTAAATTTAACATATTTTAAAAATAGCAATAAATAAAATAATACACAACATAAGTGGTTTATTATAAACTTAACACATCTTATATATTAAAATATTCATTATAAATTTTAGTTATTCATATAAATGATCAATTAATTTGATTTTTTTTAAACTAAACTAAAATTTACTTTATTTGAAGAATTAAATCTGCAACACCTCACATGTTCACTGACTATATCAGTCATGTTCTCAATAAATATTAATTTCATTCAAACTAAAATTATAATTTCGAATTATTTTATATTAAATGGAACGGGCAAACAAAACACTCCCACATGTTATTTTCTTGCGACGTGACCCTGCATATTAAACAAATATTTGTTATTATGTATTTAAAATATAATAATTATTTACCCAAAAATAATATTTTACTTTACTTACACAAAAATAAAAATTGATTTTTGTCGTTAAATAAGCTAAAATTCTAATTTTAAAATATTTAAATTTAAAGGAAACATGCAGATAAATCCTGACACTTGTCATTTTTATATGATGTGACTTGAGTTGCTTTTTAGATTAAGGTATTGCCAAGCTGATCAAAATGATTGATTTTTTTCTTCATGCAGGAAAAAAAAAAGTTATTGCCTCATTCAAGATAAATTGCTTCATTATCTGGACCCTCTTATTTGAAAATAATATCTCTGCTATAAAACTTTTAGAGGCTTTCTTTTTATTAATTGACATTAAATATTAAATTTGAAGTGAATTTTATATATATATATATATATATATATATATATATATATATATATATATTTAAGTTCGGTAGTTAGGTTAGATATCATTCGCAATTATGTCACATGCTTTTGCCTCCATTATCATATTGCAGTATTTTTTTTTTGTTATAAATAATATTTTTTTGTTTTACTTAAAAAGAAACAGTTATTTTATTCAACCACATCAACTTTATCGTAATGTGTTGTCTTTTGTTGTGATAAAATATTATTTTCTTAAGATTATAATTAGTATATAAACTAAGAAGTATATATATATATATATATATATATATATATATATATATAAATTAATTAATATTTTGATTTATATAAATGCGTCTGGTATAAAAACATCTCCTAACCACATATTATCTTGCAAAAAGGTGAAGAATGATGACTTTTATTGTGTTGTGAGAATTGAAATTGACGTTGTTTTCAGATTCACAGTTTTCTTCTATAAAGTGCTAGTTCTGTTTTGTTAGTTTTGTTAGATGCCTCGGTTATCTCCCAAATGTTCCATTCCTGATCCTCGATGGATATGCATTTCTTGCTATGCTGTCTTTCCTTTCCTTTTCTTTCATTTACTGTTACCTCTTCCAATCAGAATTTTCTCAGAACAACCATACATAGCTGCTAAGAGCATCTTCAGAAAATCAGAAAGTTGGTTTTATTTCCCTCACTGCCATGAGTAGTACCGAGAGTAAGAAAAGGTTCAATCCTATTCATCTTGAAGATGCTGCAGTGGACATGTTAAACCATGTGGTGAAGGTGAAGGAGAAGATGGGCTGGATTTCACTCCTCCTTCCTCTCATATTCATTGCTTGGGCTATTCACAGATGGCTATTTTCTTTCTCCAATTGGCTTTCTCTTGCTCTTGCTCTGTGGGCATCTATGCAAGTAGGCTATTCTTCTCTCTCTTTTTTCATCCTTTTCAATCACTGCTTTGAATTTCATAAATGTTTTTTTTTTCCTTGTAGCAATGTGTCACATTCATTCCCTTTTGAGTTGTTAAACCAAGCCTTTCAAAACTAATTTAAAACTAAATCAAGTACAAATGAGGGTTGAGTTTAATAGAAGGAGCTAGTCACTCACAATTGTTCGAGTTCTTCTCAAAAGAGTTATTCACGTTTAGTATTTCACCGAGTTATTGCCTATGAGAAAAGCACTAAAATTATACCAAATCAACGAGTTAATAAGAAGATCAGTAGATTGTAACAGTTAACGTTATTGTGTATTTGTTGGGGCTTTGTTGAATTGGAAAAGTCATTGAAGCAATTAGTCTTAATTCTGTGGTTATCTCGAGAAAGAATATTCTTTGCCACACATCAATGCCATGTTCTCCTATGCTCTTACGGTACCAATTACAATACTTCATTTTTGCAGTATGGGAAGTATCAGCGCAAACTGCTGGAGGAAGACTTGAATAAGAAATGGAATCGAATCCTACTCCAAACCTCGGTACTTTCTTCATTCCAATTCTCCCTTTCAAATTCTCAATGAGCTTCACGAAGCCTACTTTAACTTCCTGTACTTGTAGCCAGTGACACCATTGGAACACTGCGACTGGTTGAATCTGCTGTTGACACAAATATGGTCCAACTATTTTAACCCCAAGTTCTCAAGAAGGTTATCAGCCATAGTTGAAGTAAAATCTCCTCACTTCCCAATTAATGCATTGATGTAATTTAACATTTTTATTTAACTTTTAAATTTTATAATAAGCTTTCCCACATTTAGATAGGACTGCATATACTTTCTTCCATCACTTAGATGATTATATTCTGCTTCATTTTTATTTTTTGGCGTATGAGTAAATCGCTCTATTATCGTTAAGATCTGTAATTCTGCCTATGGAAGTCTATTGCATTGGAATCTGCACCGTAAGATCTGCAATTATGCTTACAGAGTACTATATTGGAGATCTGCGATGTTACTGTTGTCTTGGAATTAATTTATTGACTTTTGTCTTTCTTTTGTGTCTCAGAAACGTTTAAAGCTTCGAAAACCAAGATTTATTGTAAGTAACAATCATTTCATATATGGAAGAGTTTCAACTTGGAAGATGTGCACTAAACTAAAATAATCCTTCCTTCAGGAAAAAGTTGAGGTGCAAGAGTTTTCACTTGGATCATGCCCTCCAAGTTTGGGTCTTCAAGGGATGCGATGGTCAACCTCGGGTGATCAGGTTTCAGTTTGCATCAGATTTCAGATATCACTTCTATACAGATTTTTCACAATTTAATTAAATAGGTTCCTGGAAATATCCTTTTTATAGTTCTTATGATTTTACTCCTTGGATCACCACCACTACTTTTACTACAATCTTTGTTACTCTTGGTAGTCTTCTTGTTGAACTGCTTCTGTTGTGTGGTTTCTAATATGCTCAACTTATGTACAAGAAAAATATTAAATTATCATAGTACTGGGACTTTGAACCTTGTTTTCATGTTTAATTTGGAACCTCCCTTCTTACGACACATCAGATTGTCTAAGAAGTTGACAATATAAATCTTTAAAAATGCGGGAGAGAAAAGGGTCAACTACGTAACTATATGTAAAATCCCTATTTTCTATTGCACATGCTTTGTTGATTTAAGTTCCAGTTCAAGGTTCCTGCTGTACTATGACTATAAATGTCGATGTGTGCCCACATGTCAGATTTCAATGCGGAATTATGTTGGTATTTGATTTTGACAGCGAGTCCTGAAATTGAGTTTTGATTGGGACACAAGCGAGATGAGCATTTTGATGCTTGCTAAGCTTTCCGTTGGAACAGCCAGAATCGTGATTAACAATCTTCATATAAAGGGTGAGGTATGTAAAAACAACTTCCTATTGGGTTTTTCTGTGTCATGAAACGAAAAAAACTGTAGAAATTTAAGCAGCGGATATCAAAGTGAATTACGAGGTTAGAATTGGTTACTTTTCTTTTCGGAGTCTGATAATCACATTTTTTGGCAGCTTTTGGTGACTCCAATTCTAGATGGAAAGGCACTTCTGTATTCATTTTCGTCCACACCTGAGGTGAGAATAGGAATTGCCTTTGGAAGCGGCGCAAGCCAATCAGCCACCGAGTTGCCCGGGGTTTCTCCATGGCTGGTGTGTTCCAGAGAATCTAATTTGTGAAAATGTTTAGTAAAAGCTTATTATATCTGTCTCTATAGCTATGATTAGGAAATGAAATCTCATGGTTTGCCTCACATGTTAAGTTTCTTCGGAACATTCTTGGAGAATTTAAGTTTCTTTTTCTAACTCTATACAGGATAAACTTTTTACTGATACGTTGGTTAAAACCATGGTGGAACCTCGACGTCGTTGTTTCAGTTTGCCTGTGGTTAATTTGAGGAAAACTGCTGTTGGAGGCGTTATATACGTGTCAGTGATTTCAGCAGACAAACTTTCTTGGAGTTGCTTCAAGAGTAGCCCATCTTTGAGGCAACAGAATAGCACAACCAATGGATTATCAGAAAGCAACCTGGATGACAAGGACCTACAGACATTTGTAGAGGTAGAAGTGGAGGAATTGACAAGGAGGACGGGTCTGAGTCATGGTTCAAATCCAACGTGGGATACTACATTTAATATGGTTTTACATGATAATACAGGAATTGTTCGCTTCAATCTTTATGAGCGTCCTTCTAGCGGTGTAAAGTGTGACCACCTAGCAAGTTGTGAAATCAAGGTACTGTCTTATATGCTCTCTTTTGAGGTAGCCGAATATTAATTATATATTTATTTATTACTAGCCTTTTTCTTTAATCTCTGTGGAAACTACTTATCATCTACAATTCTACGCTAACTTTTTTTTGGTCTTTAAGATGAGGCATTGTGAAGATGATTCAACACTAATGTGGGCAATAGGACCTGATTCTAGTGCAATAGCAAAACATGCGAAGTTTTGTGGAGATGAAGTTGAAATGGTTGTCCCATTTGAGGGTACCAACTCAGCAGAGGTACAATATTTATGACCCGTGTAATAATTAGTTCCTTGTCTTCTATCAAACTCTTTACTTTATCATAGTCATAATTTGGTTATATTACATTATCAGTGTTTGATTTTCATCTAGCCAAAGCGTACAAAGCCATTCTCCTTTCCTAATCAAAATATCTATTTGCTGTTTAAGTACTAAGAGAAATTAATCTGATTGAATGACTTAACTCTTCTATATTTATTTATGTAATCACATTTAAGCAACATGATTAAACTCCTTGGTTATAGAGACTCTGGTATCATGTCAATTACAAATTTATTAAAAGGCCAGCCTAATTAGGTTAGAAAGCTCAAGAATTGTTTATGTCTCGCAATTAACATTAGTCCAGATCATTGTATGCACGAAGGGGTATAGTTTCATATTGACAGTTCTTATGGAGTAGAACTTGCAGTTGATTTAGCATTCTTTTCATCTTATGTTGATTGGGTTTGTTGTATCAAGTTCATATTACCTCACTGATATCTTCATGAAAGAGCTACCATCAAAATGTCCTTACAACTACATTGTTGCACTTAAAATGAAAGTTGTTTTACATTTCTGAATCACAATAAAATTGTTAGTAAATGAAAGTTTTATTCATGTTAACTCTTTAATCTATTCTTTAGTTAAAGGTGAAGATTGTAGTAAAAGAGTGGCAGTTTTCTGATGGTTCACATAGCTTGAACAACCTCCGTTCTAATTCTCAACGATCACTTATTGGATCATCAACTCTTCTGTCAAAAACTGGAAGGAAACTTAAGATAACAATTGTGGAAGCAAAGGATCTCGTTACGAAAGACAGATCTGGAAAAGTTAGTCCATACGTCAAATTGCAATATGGAAAGGTCAGTGGCACTGGTTTTCTCTACTGGATTCTGAATGCTTAGTATTAATTGATTAAGCGAGATCTCTTCCACATAAAGATAACCTACGCAATGGATGTTCATAACAACACTATCTTATTCTGTTGTTGATAATCTTTTCAGGTTGGTAAGAGAACAAAGGTTGCTCCTTCTACTACTACAAATCCTTCCTGGAATGAATCATTTGATTTTGATGAGAATGATGGTGATGAATACCTAAATGTAAAATGCTTCAGTGAAGAAATTTTTGGAGATGAAAATATTGGTACTGCAAATGTAAATTTGGAAGGACTGGGGGACGGGTCTATCAAGGATGAATGGATCCCACTTGAAGGAGTGAGTTCTGGTGAATTAAGACTTAAAATTGAAGTAGTTAGGGTGGACGACCAAGAAGGATCAAGGGTAAGTTTTTTCAACAGGAAATTAGCAATTCTTTTCAACAAGTTATAAAGCAAAATGATGTACAAAGCTAATACTAGGTCTATTATCACTTCAGTTATTTACTCATGCGGAGTTTTCTCTGGTCACGTTTTTTTTGTAAGCTCTAGCATGTACTAATCCTTTGATTTACACAGAGTTCGGCCAATGGTTGGATAGAACTTGTTGTGATTGAAGCAAGAGACCTTATTGCTGCCGATCTTCGAGGGACAAGTGATCCTTATGTGAGGGTGAACTATGGGAACTTGAAGCGGAGGACAAAGGTTAGAATTCTGGTGATGGTTATGACTGTAGTTTCCTGTGCATGCTACTGATGATGGTTATGGTACAAATGTGATTATAAATTGCTAATCTTGTCTTTTTGCATTGTCATTGGGCTGCCATTAATTGATGATTATATTTGTGGTAAAAGACTAATAATAAGGGCAAACGTATACCATCTCAATTTTTTCAGAATACTCTCCAGAGGGAAATCTCTGGTCTTCTCATTCAGATGTTTTTTTGTTGTATCTTTCCATTCATTTGTTACGACAGTTATTTTCACAAGTTCAATTTTCCGTTGCATTTGCATGTTCTTGATGTTTCACTCTTGCAAGCCTTGATTTTTTTCTGCGTGTGGCACTATGTGGCAGGTTATACACAAAACTCTCAACCCTCGTTGGAACCAAACCTTAGAGTTCCTTGACGATGGTAGTTCCCTGACACTGCATGTTAGGGACCATAATGCTTTACTACCCACATCAAGTATAGGGGAATGTGTTGTAGAATATCAAAGGTTACCTCCAAACCAGATGTCTGACAAATGGATACCTCTCCAAGGGGTTAAAAGTGGCGAGATACACATCCAAATTACCAGAAAAGTTCCAGAAATGCAAACAAGAAGTTCCCTAGACTCTCAACCATCTTCTTTAAGTAAATCACACCAAATTCCTACCCAGGTGAGTTCATCCTGCATGCTAGAAAACACTTATTTGTACATATACAATATGAAATATTACTTTTTCTGCTCTGAGAATGAAGTAAAGTTTGCCTTGAAAGGCAATGCATATCTATTACGATTTCACAATCAAACTCTCTTTTGTCCATATTCAGTGAGTAAAAACGTGTCTATGGTTGAGTTTCATTTGTCTATTGTTGGTCGATCTTTATGTTATTGCTTGGCTTGTTAATTGGAAATCATTGCCGTCAGCCAATATATAAATAGTTTGCAGGAGGTCTTTGGTTCAAATCTCCACACAAAAAAAATCCATAGAGGAAATTGAAATTCTATTAATTTTCATTTTCATTTTACTCTGCAATTCTGACAAACTACCGAAATTGACCTCTTTATCAGATGAGAGAGATGTTGAAAAAGTTTCGATCATTAATAGAGGATGGAAATCTTGAAGGACTGACATCAACTTTGAGCGAGTTAGAAAGTCTAGAGGATACAATGGAAGGGTACGTAGCACAGCTGGAGACCGAGCAAATGCTTCTTCTCAGCAAAATAAATGAACTGGGTCAAGAGATCCTCAATTCTTCTTCTTCCCTCTCTAGCAGTCCTTCTCAAAATGGAAATTAATTGATCCTCATCAGCATCATCTCTCTAAGGTTATCATTAACATTAGATTCTTTTATCATTCTCTTGTAATATATTGCTTATGGGAATCATTACGTACAAACTCCGTACATCTTTATCAAAGAATTCTTGCGTAGTTCCCCGCTACACAGCAACGGTTCACATGTGTAATTGATCAAGAATTTGCAATAAGTTTATGTTCCTCTACAGTTTGTCAAATTATAAAACATAAATCCCCTTTCCTTCCGTGATATTACGTGATGCGTTGAATTTTTAAAATATAAATAATTTGATTTTGAAATATATATAAAATTAAAATGGAAAATGTTACTTTGACAACGTATTTTGACACCCTTTTTGACAACGCCAGGTGTCGTGCGTTGAGTGGCCATTATTTTTAAAAGAAAAAACCTAAGGAGAAGGGCATTTGAGGAAATTGGGTTGCTGGAAATGAATTATATTCGCGCCCAGGTTAATATCTCTGGCCACCACGATACAACAGTTATCTCTCTCGCCACGAAACCACCTCTGGCCA
This sequence comes from Vigna radiata var. radiata, assembly GCF_000741045.1. NCBI lineage: Eukaryota > Viridiplantae > Streptophyta > Magnoliopsida > Fabales > Fabaceae > Vigna > Vigna radiata. The sequence goes on along the minus strand of NC_028357.1, from coordinate 51,228,299 downwards.
GGATTTCGATCTGTTACGACGCCGAACCACTATTGAAGTTGCACATTCAACTCTCCGACGTCCGTCCGCCATTTAGGTTTTGGGAGTAAGTGTCGAAAGGGGCCAACATTGTTATCTGTTCTCCAAAGGAAAGGAGGGGTTTTTTTGGCTGTCCTGAAGTTATTAATCGAAAGGTTTTTTTGGCTGTCCTAATTGGGTGTTGGGGGCTAACATGGTTACAATTAGGTGGGGAGGGTACAAGTGATGTGTGATTTCAAGTGATGTGTGATTTTCATGACCAATTTG